>NC_057802.1:215161417-215162825 GCF_018294505.1 Triticum aestivum | reverse complement strand
GTTGCTCTGGCAAGAAGGAGGGGTCGTCAACTCCGCAGTCGAACTGGGCAGCAGCAGCGTCGTTCTCGTAGTCTACCGGAGAAGGAGAGGGGGAAGAAACAGTAAATACGGAGCAAACATAGCATCACAAAACATAAGGAGGCAAAACGTGGTGCTAGGTATGCCCTAACGTGGTAGGAGGTGATACCGACGAAGGGGGGAAACATCCGGGAAAGTGTTCCCGGTGTTTCGCGTTTCCGAGCAGAGGTGCCGGAGGTGAAATGTTGCAGGTTCACTATGCTAGGGACGCGTGGCGGACGTACGGGCTGCGTATCCGGATTCGTCCCGTCGTTCTGAGCACCTTTCATGTTGAAAATAATCTAATCCGAGTTACGGATTAAAAGATATGATTTTCTAAATATTTTAATAATTTCTGGAATTTAATTAATTATTTAATTTAATTCAAAAATGGATTTATGACATCAGCATGATGTCATGCTGACGTCAGCAGTCAACATTGACCATTGACCTGGTCAATCTGACAGATGGGTCCCACCTGTCAGGGACTGTTTAGCTAATTAACAGTGGTTAATTAGGTTAACTAGTTATTAGGTTAATTAAGTTTAATTAGTTTAACTTAACAGGATTAATTAAGTTAATTAATTATCTTTATTATTCATTTATTTTATTTTTATTAATTATCTTTATTATTTATTTATTTATTTTTATTAATTTTTTTATTATTTATTTAATTATTTTTATTATTTATTTATTTATTTTTATTAATTATTTTCTTTTAAAACGTTCTGGGCCGTGGGGCCCCTAGGTCAGTGGCACAGGGGCTTTGCGGGTCGGGCATGCTAGCGGGCGGGCCGTGGGCGCCTGATGGGCGCGAGCGCTAGGCGCGGCTTCACCCGAGCGGGAGCGCCGGCGAGCAGGGTTGCTGCGACGCGGGTGGAGTGCGGCGAGGGAGGCCGGGGAGCGGTGGCCGGAGTAGCCAGGTCACGCGCCGGTGGGGGGTGGTGAAGTGGGATGAGGCCACCGGCGCGGGGTGGTGAGCGAAACGGGATGCGGGGAAGTAGGGGGGTTGCGGCGGCTGCGCCGGGGTGGCGTGGGTGAGACACAGGCGAGCGTGGCCGGAGCGCGAGCTCCGTCGCTCGGCCACGGCGATCGACAGAGGGAAGGGGAGGAGGAGGTCGAGGCTCACGGGGAGGTTGCAGGGCACGGGCAGTGGGGGTCGAGGAGGAGACGGAGTCGGCGCGTCGGCGGCGGGGAGGCAGTCCGGCGGGGACGGTTTGGCAAGGTGGCCGCGGCGGCAGCCGGCGGGGTCGAGCTCCCAAGCCCCGATCCGATCCAGACGAGGGAGGAGCGAGGCGTGCGACGGGGCGGCGCCGGCGACGTCGTCAGGTGAACGAGGACGAGGGCGGGG
>NC_057802.1:215153440-215161282 GCF_018294505.1 Triticum aestivum | reverse complement strand
GGGGGGTTTGCCCCGATCCAGATCGGGCAGAGGAGGGAGAGAGAGGAGTGCGAGGGGGGGAATGGGGATCGGGCTAGGGTTCCGGGGGGGATATGGAGAGGGAGTGGGCCGGCCAGTTGGTTGGGCCAGGCCTGCTAGGCCGGAGCCCGGGGGTTCTTTTCTTTTTTTTTGTTAGTTATTTTTCTGTTTTGTTTCTTTTCTTTTTATTTATCTTTCTTTTACTGTTTTACTTTTAGTTTTCTTTTATTTTAGTTTTATAAAAATTATCACTAGCACTTAAATTAATACTTTTAAATATACTATTGCCACATTAATCCTCAACCCAAATTAAAATAGTTTAATATTTTATAAAATTCAAAAGGCATTTATTTTAACATTTAAACCTCTATTTTAATTATTTTGAACACTTAAACATTTTATTAAATTTAGGTTTCTCCACCATTATTATCTATGCAATATTTGCTTCACTCCGAACATTTTAGTTTTAATATTTGAAAACTTTTATTGTTTGCTTGATTTTGAATCAGAATTTGAATCGGTTTCAAACTAACGCGAGATTAGTAACAGAAATCGAGGTGACGTGGTATCATTAGCAGAGGTTTGCTGTAGCTTGATTATCCGGGCGTCACAATTCTCCTCCACTACAAGAAATCTCGTCCCGAGATTTAAGGGGGGAGTAATGGGGAAAGGATTTGGTTACGAAATCCTAACGGATCTTCTCAATCTTGGCTGCTCTTCTCGAAGAGATTGATTCATTACATTGATGTCTTCATTCCACTGCTTCAGGTCATCATTATGAAGTCGTCAGCCTTTCTTCGGGGGTTCCTTCATACTTACGAATAGGTAACGGGGCAGATCGGTAATGACAGAATGCTATAAGGGTAATAATCTGGGATTATCCCATGAATGAGCATATGAGTACCTCTCGGGTTAAACAATTTAAACACATCGAGAGTAAGGTTCGAAGGTACCATAAGAAGTTTCAAGCGGATAGACAATCGTTCGTTGTCGGAAATAGAGTGTGAAAGGGGTTTAGCACAACGGGAATAATTATTGTGTTTCATACCAGAATTGATGATCTCTCGGAAGGTAGCTCGTGAATTGCATACGAGGCCACACGCGAGGAACAATCTTGGGAACAAGGAGTGCAAGAGAGTCAGGTTTTGATCCTGTGGAACTGAGGGTTATGGGCCCACCATGTGGTTAAAGTAGGAAGGGCGGTGACATCTTGCACGATCATGATAGCAAGGCATGTCAGAGGGTGGCCTGTCAGTTATATGTCAGCAACATCGTCGGTACCAAGGGCGAGGGACGAAGAGAACCATTTTCCTGCTTGTTGAAACGAGGCGGACCAATAGGCAAAGTTCTCGTCCATCGGTGGTTCCCGGAATGTCACCAACAATAGTAACAGGGTCTTACTGACAGAGTTGTACACCGAGGTGTTTGCACAAGCATGGAATTAATACTGCTTAGATCATAACGATCTCCAGAAACGTTAAACCAACCAATGGAAAGGAAAATATGATTATCCGATTAAACAGAACAATGGAAAGGAAAATGTGTTTAAACACATATTTCAGGGGTATATCCTTGCCAAGGACAAGCAGAGCATGATATCCATGACTGGATATAATGTAGAAAACTCTTTAGGTACGGGAGAGAATTTTCATGACATTACCCATACAGCGGTGTTTGGATAATTGAGCAGGAAACATTTAGCATTGGGCTTCAAATGTTCCTGTTGAAAATTGGACTACCATAGACATGCTTCGAGATAGCATTGACATGGTCAACAGGTGAAGATCAGACTTTGGAAACAAAAAGGATCCATTAGGAACAACTTATAGAATAAGTCTTACAATTTCCTCACGGAAGAATGACTAACCTTGCCAAAAAGGAAACTATAACAATAGGTCCTCCGGCCAGGTGTGCTAGGCATGACATCACCTTACCGGGCCATATAAAGACCAATGTTATAACTCTTGGAAATATGTTCCAACCATCATATCTGACCGAGATTCAGATCTGATTGGTGTCAGGATACCTCAGACTCAGGATCCTGAGATAAAAAGATGCGACACGAATTGATGAGAAGACATCATAAGATTCTCGGGAAATGAATTATGGAAGCGAGTTCTGAAACAAAAGTTCATTAGTAAACCAAGGAGAGGGTTAGGAGGTGGCTAATGGACTCAGCGACATTCCATTGAGATTTCCAAAAGATGGGTTTCCACTATTATGTGAACAAGGAGATAACATTAGTCAGTGTAAATGATATAATGATGTATGCTCGAGGAAAAACATACACAATTAAACATTGGTTGAAAGGTGCACCCGAAATATGGGCTGGGTTGCACGACCAACGTCGGAATGGTGATTCAATAATCAATAGTCTAAAAATGAACGGCCGACCATTAACTTCAAAGGAATAAGGTTGCTAGAAGGGCAGAATCCAAACAACACAGTTCACCTGTTGGTATCCCAGTTAGAATCAACACGTGAACCTGGAAATGAATGGAGATGGCGAGAAGTATTACTATATCAGGAATTCTTAAGAGGCGGGGCAATCCTCACAACATCCTTGACATGAAGGACAGTAATACTTCAATGTAGAACATAACATAAGCTAGATAGGAAAGAGCTCCATAACATGATCAAGTCTGAATTGGAGGGGGGGCAATAACGTTGCCGATGATAACACAAATCATTGAGGGGCAAGGATGGTATTTCTCATCCTGAATTTCGACTGATATCCTGGAAGAGCTCAAAATGTTGGTGCTGATCACGACACATTTGTCGAGAGATTTCATGAAGATGTAATATATCGGCGATGACATCAAGTCAGAGGAATGATGAAAGCGATAGGTTAATGGAACCAAGGGTACGGCACAAACTTGAAATCAAGCTTGTTGTTCAAGGCAAACTAATATGACGAGGAAGATCGACGTAAGCTTAGCTCATCATCGAAAGTTGTGTTCCGGGAAGGACCGGGTAGCACAGTTAAAAAGTTTGCATGATAATGATATAGTCGATAAGGCTAGGAATGACTTGAAGGATTATTAAACTTGTAAGCAACAAGAATTACTTAGAGTTATTGAATTGGAGTGCGGAATCGATTCACTTATCGGTGTTCTCGAGTGACTAATAACTCAGAGCCCGTGGAAAATTGGAATCAGTGAGAATGTAGCACTTGATGAAAAACTCATAAGAAGTTATGCAGTTCCATGATAACCTCGAGATACCAGGGGGTAATACTCGACGACAGATCAAGGTAAAGGTTGGACTAGGGTATTGCCCTGCAGAAGACAAGTGCTCAAACTTGCACGCGAAACGGAACCAAGGAGAAACATGGTCGAAACCACGTCCACAGATACCAGATGAACTTATTACAAGGGGGTAATTATTATAAGAGAAGCTTCCATGATAGGATCTACATCGTGTCCATGGGCATGAACACAAAGGTTCAAGGTCGACTCCCACTTCTTCAATGCATAACCTTCCATTCGCCTCTCATATTTTGATAATGACATTAGTTGTTGAAAGTTTTTACCTGATGCAATACCAGATAAGTATGACCCGTGAAATCTTTCGGGTTCACACGGATTAGGGAAGGCGTAGGTTCAACCCGTCAGGGCATCTTAGGAACATATACCACAAACTTCAGAGTAAATAATACAAGCTCGAAAGTAGAGCATGGTTCACAAAGCAGGGGACACAATTTACCAAAGGCATCATGTATCCGAGGAAAAGCTCACAAGCTTATTTAATATGAAGGACATTGTCGGATAAAATCCGACAAAAGGGTCTGGTGGTCCACAAGGGATCTGATGTGAGCATCAGTACTCAACCAGAGGAAGAAAGAATACAAGGAGATCAGATTATAGAAACAATTGACTAACTCAAAGCTCAATGCAAAGGAATTTATAATTTCAAATTCAAGGGATCAGAAGCAAACGCTCTGATTGAGGATGAATAAGTCGAGTAAACTTACGGGTACAATCGATGGCAAATTTGATTGGTCGAGATCCAGCTCACGTTTAAAATGACGTCTGAGCCGGATGGGTGAATTCTAGGATTCGACGGAGGAATGCGAGCATCCTCAACATATTGAATCAACGGACTTAAAATGATAAAGACAAGGGATGCTAATAAGATTTCGAGACTTATGGGATTAACCATAATGCAAGCAAGCAAGAATTTCAAGAGCAACAGGCTGCTCAGGATTTTCGAAAGATCGAATGGTATTTCGAAGTCTTTTGCAAAACACATGAACAACTGGGAATGAGTAGATACTCGATAAGAGCGAGGAATTATCCGTAGGGGTATTCAAGTGGAAAGGAACTGCACGGCAGTATGCCTAAAGTATTCTCGAAACAATAGAGAGAATTTCGGTGCATCTTGTAATAACAAGATCAACTAGGGATGAATGTATGAATGATAAATGTAGGTAGTTATCCATAAGGATACATCGGTGGTAGGGAATTGTAAAAGCGATGCCACATAGTCTCGAGAGAACATCGTAGGGTGTCTTCGGAATCTTTTGGTGAAGCAATCGATCATCCGGTCCGAGGGGCTCTCCGGGAGAAAGTGATAACGAGATCCTAATGTTAGAATTAGCAAAATTCATTTAACCCAAATAGGAGAGAGTTCAGAATCCCAGAGTAAAGGTCGAGGAGTAAAAGATCCTAGTACCACCCAATGGCGACGTGGGCCCGTAAGACACACATCCATGTTAGTAAAAAGTTTTGCAATGTCTAGACTCGACTTCGGCCAAGGAGTGTGGAAGGGGGATTCCTACAGGCAGTCGGCTCTGATACCAACTTGTGACGCCCCGATTTGACCGTACACTAATCATGCACGCAAATGTGTACGATCAAGATCAGCGACTCACGAGAAGATATCACAACACAACTCTACAACATAAATAAGTCATACAAGCATCATAATACAAGCCAGGGGCCTCGAGGGCTCGAATACAATTGCTCGATCATAGACGAGCAAACATTTCTGAGTACAGACATAAGTTAAACAAGTTTGCCTTAAGAAGGCTAGCACAAAAGTAGCAACGATCGAAAAGGCAAGGCCTCCTGCCTGGGACCTCCTAACTACTCCTTGAAGCCGAACTCCATGTAGAATCATCCTCGGGATCTCTAGCTCCTGGACTCCAACATCTGGTTGCGTCAATCAGGTATAGAAAGGGGAAAACAGGGAGAAAAGCAACCGTGAGTACTCATCCAAAGTACTCGCAAGCAAGGAGCTACACTACATATGCATGGGTATATGTGTAAAGGGGCATATCAGTGGACTGAACTGCAAAATGCCAGAATAAGAGGGGGATAGCTATCCTGTCGAAGACTACGCTTCTGGCCATCTCCATCTTGCAGCATGTAGAAGAGAGTAGATTGAAGTCCTCCAAGTAGCATCGCATAGCATAATCCTACCCGGCGATCCCCTCCTCCTCGCCCTGTTAGAGAGCGATCACCGGGTTGTATCTGGCACTTGGAAGGGTGTATTTTATTAAGTATCCAGTTCTAGTTGTCATAAGGTCAAGGTACAACTCCGGGTCGTCCTTTTACCGAGGGACACGACTATTCGAATAGATAAACTTCCATGCAGGGGTGCACCACATAACCCAACACGCTCGATCCCATTTGGCCGGCCGCGGAAGATCAACACGTCGCAGCCCCACCTAGGCTCAACAGAGAGGTCAACACGCCGGTCTAAATCCTATGCGCGCAGGGGTCTGGGCCCATCGCCCATTGCACACCTGCACGTTGCGTGCGCGGCCGGAAGCAGACCTAGCCTAGTAGGCGTTCCAGTCCAATCCGGCGGGCGCCGCTCCGTCGCTGACGTCAAGAAGAGCTTCGGCTGATACCACGACGTCGGGATACCCATAACTACTCCCGCGTAGATGGTTAGTGCGTAAAGACCAAATGGCCAGACTCAGATCAAATACCAAGATCTCGTTAAGCGTGTTAAGTATCTGCGAACGTCAACCAGGGCCAGGCCCACCTCTCTCCTAGGTGGTCTCAACCTGCCCTGTCGCTCCGCCACAAAGTAACAGTCGGGGGCCGTCAAGAGCCCAGGCCCACCTCTACTGGGGTGGAGCCACCTGTCCTTTCAGCCCCCTCATCAGAATCACTTGCGGGTACTCCTCGAGTCGACCCGACTTTAGTCACCACATGTGTCATGTATATAATGTATATAAGTATATACCCGTGATCACCTCCCATGTGATCACGGCCTGATAGTATAGCACAGCAGACGTACAAGAATGTAGGGCCACTGATGGAAAACTAGCATCCTATACTAAGCATGTAGGATTGCAGGTAAAGGTAACAACAGTAGTAGCAAGGACAGGCTATGCATCAGGATAGGATAAACGGAAAGCAGTAACATGCTTCACTACTCTAATGCAAGCAGTATAGAGAAGAATAGGCGATATCTGGTGATCAAGGGGGGGCTTGCCTGGTTGCTCTGGCAAGAAGGAGGGGTCGTCAACTCCGTAGTCGAACTGGGTAGCAGCAGCGTCGGTCTCGTAGTCTACCGGAGAAGGAGAGGGGGAAGAAACAGTAAATACGGAGCAAACAAAGCATCACAAAACATAAGGAGGCAAAACGCGGTGCTAGGTATGCCCTAACGTGGTAGGAGGTGATACCGACGAAGGGGGGAAACATCCGGGAAAGTGTTCCCGGTGTTTCACGTTTTCGAGCAGAGGTGCCGGAGGTGAAATGTTGCAGTTTCACTATGCTAGGGACGCGTGGCGGACGTACGGGCTGCGTATCCGGATTCGTCCCGTCGTTCTGAGCAACTTTCATGTTGAAAATAATCTAATCCGAGTTACGGATTAAAAGATATGATTTTCTAAAGATTTTAATAATTTCTGGAATTTAATTAATTATTTAATTTAATTCGAAAATGGATTTATGACATCAGCATGATGTCATGCTGACGTCAGCAGTCAACATTGACCGTTGACCTGGTCAACCTGACAGATGGGTCCCACCTGTCAGGGACTGTTTAGCTAATTAACAGTGGTTAATTAGGTTAACTAGTTATTAGGTTAATTAAGTTTAATTAGTTTAACTTAACAGGATTAATTAAGTTAATTAGTTATCTTTATTATTTATTTTTATTAATTATCTTTATTATTTATTTATTTATTTTTATTAATTAATTATTTATTTACTAATTATTTTTATTATTTATTTATTTATTTTTATTAATTATTTTCTTTTAAAACGTTCTGGGCCGTGGGGCCCCAGGTCAGTGGCACAAGGGTTTTGCGGGTCGGGCGTGCTAGCAGGCGGGCCGTGGGCGCCCGATGGGCGCGAGCGCCAGGTGCGGCTTCACCCGAGCGGTAGCGCCGGCGAGCAGGGTGGCTGCGACGCGGGTGGAGTGCGGCGAGGGAGGCCGGGCGAGCGGTGGCCGGAGTAGCCAGGTCACGCGCGGGTGGGGGGTGGTGAAGTGGGACGAGGCCACCGGCGCGGGGTGGTGAGCGGAACGGGACGCCGGGAAGTAGGGGGGTTGCGGCGGCTGCGCCGGGGTGGCGTGGGTGAGGCACACGCGAGCGTGGCCGGAGCGCGAGCTCCGTCGCTCGGCCACGGCGATCGGCAGAGGGAAGGGGAGGAGGAGGTCGAGGCTCACGGGGAGGTTGCAGGGCACGGGCAGTGGGGGTCAAGGAGGAGACGGAGTCGGCGCGTCGGCGGTGGGGAGGCAGTCCGGCGGGGACGGTTTGGCAAGGTGGCCGCGGCAGCAGCCGGCGGGGTCGAGCTCCCAAGCCCCGATCCGATCCAGACGAGGGAGGAGCGAGGCGTGCGACGGGGCGGCGCCGGCGACGCC
>NC_057802.1:215148954-215153032 GCF_018294505.1 Triticum aestivum | reverse complement strand
GGCCGCGGGGATCGACGGCGGCGTCGGGTCGATGGGATCGGGGGGTTTGCCCCGATCCACATCGGGCAGAGGAGGGAGAGAGAGGAGTGCGAGGGGGGGAATGGGGATCGGGCTAGGGTTCCGGGGGGGTATGGAGAGGGAGTGGGCCGGCCAGTTGGTTGGGCCAGGCCTGCTGGGCCGGAGCCCGGGGGTTCTTTTCTCTTTTTTTTTGTTAGTTATTTTTCTGTTTTGTTTCTTTTCTTTTTATTTATCTTTCTTTTACTGTTTTACTTTTAGTTTTCTTTTATTTTAGTTTTATAAAAATTATCACTAGCACTTAAATTAATACTTTTAAATATACTATTGCCACATTAATCCTCAACCCAAATTAAAATAGTTTAATATTTTATAAAATTCAAAAGGCATATATTTTAACATTTAAACCTCTATTTTAATTATTTTGAACACTTAAACATTTTATTAAATTTAGGTTTCTCCACCATTATTATCTATGCAATATTTGGTTCACTCCGAACATTTTAGTTTTAATATTTGAAAACTTTTATTGTTTGCTTGATTTTGAATCAGAATTTGAATCGGTTTCAAACTAACGCGAGATTAGTAACAGAAATCGAGGTGACGTGGGATCATTAGCAGAGGTTTGCTGTAGCTTGATTATCCGGGCGTCACACATTTCCTGCCATGTCTTAACTGTGAACATTTTTTATTCTATTGTAATCCAGGTCTCTTTATTTGCCACTAAGAAATGGGATGAATCGACAACACTGTTGCTTATTGATACGTCTCTGTCGTATCTACTCTTCCTAATGCTTTTGCTCTTGTTTTGGACTCTAATTTGCATGATTTGAATGAAACTAACCCGAACTGACGCTGTTTTCAGTAGAACTACCATGGTGTTGTTTTTGTGCAGAAATAAAAGTTCTCGGAATGGAACGAAACTTTTTGAAGAATTGTTTTACAATAAAAGAAAATTACTGGAGCCAAGAACCACCGAAGAGGGGGCTCTGGTTGAGCACAACCCACCAGGGCGCGCCACCCCCTCCAGGCACGCCCAGGTGGGTTATGCCCACCTAGTGGCCCGGCAGACCCTAATTCCAACTCTTTAAATACCTATTTTCAGAGAAAAAATAAGATGGAGGAAGTTTCATCGCGTTTCACGATACAGAGTCGCCTCCACCTCCTGTTCTTCATTGGGAGGCAAGATCTAGAGTCCGTTCAGGGCTCCGGAGAGGGGGATCTTCGATCTTTGTCATAACCAACCCTCCTTCATCAACAATTCAATGATGCTCCCCACCGGGAGTGAGTAATTCCCTTGTAGGCCAGCTGGTCGGTGAGGAGTTGGATGAGATTGATCATGTAATCGAGTTAGTTCTATTAGGTCTTGATCCCTAGTATCCACTATATTCTGAGATTGATGTTGTTATGACTTTGCCATGCTTAATGCTGGTCCCTTTGGGCCGGGTGCCATCATTTCAGATCTGAACCATTTATGTTTTCGCCATTATATCTATGTTCTAGATCCGATCTTGCAAGTCATATTCACCTATTACGTGTTATGATCCGTAAACCCCGGGGCGACCGTAGTATGAGGAGTTCATGTATTCATTATGTGTTAATGCTTTGTTCCAGTTATCTATTAAAAGGAGGCCTTAATATCCCTTAGTTTCCTTATGGACCCGCTGCCACAGGAGGGTAGGACAAAAGATGTCATAGAAGTTCTTTCCATAAGCACGTATGACTATTTATGGAATACATGCCTACATTATATTTATGAAGTGGAGCTAGTTTTGTATCGCCCTAGGTTATGACTATTATATGATGAATATCATCCAACGATTCCATCGATCCAATGCCTACGAATTTCCCTCATATTGTTCTTGCTAAGTTACTACTGCTACTGTTACTGTTACACTTGCTACAAAATCATTGCTATCACTGTTACCGTTACTACTGCTGTTACCACTACTATCAAAACACTCATACTACTTTGCTACTGATCACTCTGCTGCAGATATTTAATCTCGAGGTGTGGTTGAATTAACAACTAAGCTGCTAATACTTGCAAATATTCTTTGGCTCCCCTTGTGTTGAATCTATAAATCTGGGTTGAGTACTCTACCCATGAAAATTGTTGTGATTGTCTATACTTGTGGGTTATCACTTATATGTGCAAAGCATGTTATCTGTCTGCTTTTTTCTCTATCAGGTTTATATCAGTGACGCCAAGAACTACCATTGATGCTATGCAGCAAGAGTTGGATATAGATGTCAAACAAGTGCAGTCATCAACTTGCTCAAATGCTTGCGCTGCAGCTCCCAGGAAGGGCTAACCTTTCTTAAACTGTGTTGAAGTGATGTTGGTTCTGTACATTATTTTAGACGGCACGTTTATTTGCACTGGTGGCGTCCTTTGATGCCCAGTGTATGTAATTTGTTGTCTGGTTGTGCTTTATTATCCCTGGCGATGAACTTTTATGCCCAATGCATGTAATATGTAGTAATTTTTTGTTGTATAGTCTAAGTATATTCTTCATCATGATGTTGTAATTTAGTTTCTGTATATGCTATCGTCGCTCCCTGAAAAGGCCGTAAGCTTTCATGGAGCACAATGGGCCTAAAAGTTCTGTTTATTATGTAAAAAGTTTACGGTACTAAAACTGGTCGGCCCACCAATCGCCGTAAATGGGCCGAAACGTGGGCCTACAATCATGTCTGGCCAATAGCAGGCCTAGACGTAAACTCACCGACTACTAGTTTCGGGACTTTAACAGGCCGAGTAAACCAGTTGCCTAAGTTGGGCTAGAAAAAAGAATGGGCTTTTAATAGTTTGAAAAGTAGATTTGGCCTGAACAGTGTTGGAGGCCCATGATTGGCTCAACCACAAGACGGGCCGTTAACAGGCCAAAATATTTGTCGGACCACAGTTGGCCGAATAACCTAATGGGTCGTAAGCAGGCCAGATGCAAAGCGGGCCATCATTAGGCCTAGTTATCTCACATGCCTTTAATGGGCCAATAGTCAGGTTGGGCTAAAATATATCCACGAAGACTACGGGCCTTTAAGAGGCCGAAAGTCACTTCAGCCCAGAAATAGGCCCACATGCAGCATAGGCCATTAAATGGTCGAAAGTGAAACCAGGCCGACAATGGCCCATATGTACCAATGGCCATTAACAGGCCGAAATCAATATTAGGCTGAACTATTACCTGGGCCTTTAAGAGGTCGTACTTCAAATGGGCCCCCAATGGGGCCGAAAGCACAGTGCGTATTAACGGACCAGATCATATATGGGCCATAATTTGGCCCAAAGAATGTGAGGCAATTAACGAGTCAGATCCTATATGGGCTATCATTTGGCCCAAAACATGGCAGACTCTTAATGGGCCAGATCTGATGTGGGCTATCATTTGGCCCAAAACGTGACAGACATCTAACCGGCCGGATCTTATGTGGGTCGTAATTTGGCCCAAACCATGGCATGCTGTTAACAGGCCGGCCCAGTAGAGTATAACAACATCTTTTGGGCCCTTGGTTGGGCCATCCTTTTTATCTTAAATGGGCTACTGTTGGGCCCTGCCACGTGACGAGGTAACATAGGCGGGTTCCCTCCAATGTACGGATGACATCTGTCCAACGCTAAGCTGACACGTGGATCATCCGGCGAATGAGAATTTTACACCTGGAAAATCCCCATTGGTTCGGGCTATTAATGGGTTATCGGATCCACACCGGAACCCACACTACTGGAATTAGCTTATTTGCCGTCTGCCAGTTCTTTGCCGTTTGCTGGCTGACGGCAAAGAAGGTGTTTGCCATCCGCTTACATAAAACGGACGGCAAAGAACTGGCTGATTTTGCCGTCAGCTGGCGGACGACAAAGAGAGAGGTGGGCCCCACTAACGAGCTGCTCAGAAAAAACCTAACGGCCCCCTCTTTGTCGTCTGCTAGCGGACGACAAAGAGCAAAAAAGCAGACAGCAAAGGGGGGCGGACGGCAAAGAATTGACCTAACTAACGGAGTCCCACCCCGCCCGCCTCTCTCTCTATTTCTGTCTCCTCCCCGACGACCACCGCCACCC
>NC_057802.1:215123326-215148070 GCF_018294505.1 Triticum aestivum | reverse complement strand
AGAAGAAGAGGAAAAAGGAAAATAAGGAAGAAATAAAAGAGGAAGAAGAGAAGGAAAGAAGAAGAAGATGGAAGGAAAGAAGAAGATGAAGAAGAGAAGGAAAGAAGAAGAAGGAGAGAAGGAAACACTGTCGGTGTCAAAACCGGCAGATCTCGGGTAGGGGGTCCCGAACTGTGCGTCCAGGATCGATGGTAACAGGAGACGGGGGACACGATGTTTACCCAGGTTCGGGCCCTCTCTATGGAGGTAATACCCTACTTCCTGCTTGATTGATCTTGATGAATATGAGTGTTACAAGAGTTGATCTACCACGAGATCCTAATGGCTAAACCCTAGAAGTCTAGCCTATGAGTATATGGTAATGAATCTGTCCTATCCGGCCTATGCTCTCCGGTTTCTATAGACACCGGAGAGATCTATGGTTACATGAGGTCGGTTACATAAGAGGGAATCCTCATAATCGGTCGCCTAGCTTGCCTTCCACGCCAAGTAGAGTCCAATCCGGACACCGGTATAGTCTTCGGTCTTCGTGTCTTCATAGCCCATCAGTCCGGCCCATGGATAACAGGCCGGACGCCCGATAACCCCTTAGTCCAGGACTCCCTCAGTAGCCCCTGAACCTGGCTTCAATCACGAGGAGTCCGGCGCGCAGATTGTCTTCGGCATTGCAAGGTGGGTTCCCCTTTTTCCGAACTCCAAGATGGTCTTCAGATGTAATGATTATATCCGGACCAGTCACACACCATGCACGACCGCAGAGAGAATATATATATATATTCCACACGAGTTCTATCCGCTGTCAGCTTCCGGCAACGCGATATCATGCCCGTCCGGTCATAATTTCGAACCGTTTTTCTTCTGCCATCCCACGTTCCAAAACGCGGTTGCTACTGGCATGTCTTGTCGAAGCAGAGATCGTGTCCCCCTATTGCCGGATTCTCATCAATGAGGGCATGGGTAACCCAACCATGCCGTTTACACGGCCCTTGGGAATAGGCGAGTTTAAGGCGAGTAGAGAGGCGTTTGACATTCGCGGCCTCTATAAGGGGGCAAGGACTCCCTTCTTCCACCCACGCCCTTTCTCTTCCTCAGCCCTTCCGTTCTTGAGCTCCAGCGCCCAAGCCGTAGCTTCTCTCTCATTCGAGAGAATACTCCAAAGATGTCCGGGTCCGGAGCTGGAGGTAAGTGGATGGCCTCTTCCATCAAGAAGAAGGACATCAAGGAGCTCCGGGAGGCCGGCTATCTGGCCAAAGAGATCGCTCATCGACTCCCGGCCAAGGGACAGATCGTCCCCACTCCCGAGCCCCACGAGAGGGTTGTGTTCCTTACACATTTCGTCCGTGGGCTTGGGTTCCCTCTTCACCAATTCGTCCGCGAGTTGATGTTTTACTATGGGCTGGATTTTCATGACCCAGCCCCCAACTTCATCCTCAACATTTCGGCGTTTATCATCGTCTGTGAGGCTTTTCTCCGCATCCCGCCTCACTTCGCCCTATGGCTGAAGACCATCAACGTGAGGCCGAAAGTTGTGCGCAGCCAGCAAGCAGAATGCGGAGGCGCTATGGTGGGCAAGATGCCCAACGTCACTTGGCCCGAAGGTTCGTTTGCGGAGACGGTGAAGGGGTGGCAATCGGGGTGGTTTTATATCACCAAGCCGCGCGATGCCAACTAGGCGGCGGCCCCCGAATTCCGATCTGGAATCCCGATGCAGCTCACTTCTTGGCAAGAGTGGGGCCTAACCTGGGGTCCCTTGGCCGAGCTGACAGGGCTCCAGACGTGCATTCAGAACATGATAGAGAATAAGATCAAGCTTGTCACCGTAGTCCAGGTTATGCTTGTTCGTCGGGTCCTTCCGTGCCAACGACGAACTTATAGTTTGTGGGAGTTCGACCCGGCCAAGCACCAGATGCTACTGGAGCTCTTCGGCACAACGCACGAAGAAATCTTGTAACACCCCGCATGTAACTTGCCATATTTGTAACTCCGACTCTTGCCATTTTCAGCTATGTGCTATGATATTCCTTTCGTGGTCGGGTTTTGTTTTTCGTTTTGCATTTTTTTCATGTCATGCATTTCATATCATGTCATCATGTGCATTGCATGTGCATACATGTTCGTCTCATGCATCCGAGCATTTTCCCCGTTGTCCGTTTTGCAATCCGGCGCTCCCATCTCCTCCGGCGCACCCCTCTTTGTTTTCTTTCGTGACCGGGTGTCAAACATTCTCGGAATGGACCGAGGCTTGTCAAGTGGCCCTAGTATACCACCGGTAGACCACCGGTCAAGTTTCGTTCCATTTGGAGGTCGTTTGGTACTCCAACGGTTAACCAGATAACCGCAAAGTCCATTTGTGTGTTACAGCAAAACCCCCCTCAAAACCAGCCCAAAACCCACCAAACTCTCTTCCATGCTGTAGTTCGTTCGATCACGATCGTGTGGGCAAAAACCGCACCTCATTTGGAGCCTCCTAGCTCCCTCTACCTATTTATATGTGAGCCCTCCCGAAAACGATCGCAGATGAAACCCTAGCCCTCTTCCACCTCGCGCCCGGACAATTTTCCCCGCCGCCGGACGTGTCCGCCGCCTCCGCCTGATGAATCCACGGCCGCCACGTGCGTCTCCGCCGCCGTCCGCCACGCCGGCCGCCCCTCCCTCCTTCTTCTCCGGCGAGCCGAGCCGCTACCCCGACGAACCTCTCAGATCCAGATCCAAAATCCCGTGCGTTGACTTTTTCCCGAGACCCCGATTTTTCTGAAGTCCTTAAGATTTCTCAGCAAGTACCCTTGTTCATAGCATCGTAACTCTCTGTTCATAGCTCCGTTTCGTACGTTTAATATATTGAATTGTTCGTCTCGTGATGCTATACATTTTGTTCAATTGCACCATCTTCAGTAGAGGCCATCTTGATGCCCAAATCTCTGTTGCAAGAGTGCTAGTTGCTGTTATCTGCTGGTTCCTAGCAGCACTTCGAAATTTGTTATTCTTGTATCATTTAATCTGTGCATCTTATGGGTATGAGCTCTACATGTGTTTTGTTGTATGCCATGCCATCTTTCTAAGGATGTATGCCATGTATTTTTGTGATCTTTGTGGTGACTAGCACAAGCATGCAAACTAGGCTCCGTAATGTTTCTGATTTCAGGGACTTGTAATTTCTCCAAGTCTTTGTCTGCTGTTATTTTGTTGCCATGTACACTTGATGCTACAGAGAGATCCATGCATATTTTGGAGATGTTCAGTAAGGATGTTTTGTAGATATTTTTGTAATTGATCCATTCCTGCCATTGTTTGCAATTATGGAGTGCCATAGCATGACTTAATCTTGCTCTACTTTTGCTATAAAATATTTCTGGCAGATTCTTAACATGATATTCATTTTTTCCAAGCTCATTGTAGTTGATCCATACATGCTATGTATTTGCTCTTGCCATGGATAGCTTCATAAACTTGCCATCTTGCTGTCGGTATGCTTGTTTTGTCATGCATTTCTTTGTGGTGAGTGCATCAAGCTCACTAAGTCTGAAACCTGATAACGAAACTTGCTATGTTTACAAGGTTGCCATCATATCTTCTGGTCCTTTTTTGGATTATGGTCTGTAAGGGACGTTTGTCATATGCATTTAGTAGAATACTTCCATGCCTTGTTTGGCCATGTTAAGTTCCTGTAGCATGTTAATTTCGTGCTCTGAACATTGCTACCTGATGCGGTTTTCTGCCATGTCCAGTATTTCACACAGTCTGTGAACCTGTTATCTTTTGCACTTTTGCCATGCTTGTTTAAGCTTGTTATTTTGTGAACTAGCCATAGCTCAGTGTTCATCTTTTGTCAAGCATCTCCTGTAGATCACTGCCATATGCTTTGTTGCTATGTTGGAGTGCTGTAGCATTGTTGCTTGTTGCATTTTAAGTGCTATCGTGCTGTTAATCGCAGATTCGTGTCATTCTTGTTTTGCTTGCCATTTGCAAACCGTGCATCCGTTTCCGGTGATCTTTATATCGATTTCGACCGAAATCATCTCATCTTTCCAGTGGCATGCTTGGTTTGCAAGTTACTGCCTTGTTCATCATTTTCCTTCCGGAGCACGCATATGCATCGCATATCATATCTCGCATATCATACATGTTTTGCATCATGTTGCTTGTGCTTTTCTCGTGATTGATTGTGGTTCCGTTGCTTGTGTTCTTGTCTTGGGTAGAGCCGGGAGATGAGTTCGTGAACGAGGAACTTGTTGAGTACGCTTACGAGGATCAAGCTCTCGACAACTCTGAGAACCTTGCAGGCAAGATGACCACCCCTCAAAATCACTTCTATCTTTGCTTTGCTAGTTGTTCGCTCTATTGCCATGCTGCGCTTCCTATCTTTTGCTATTATCATGCCTCCCATGTTGCCATGTCAGCCTCTAACCATCCTTTCCCAGCAAACCGTTGTTTGGCTAAGTTACCGCTTTTGCTCAGCCCTTCTTATAGCGTTGCTAGTTGTAGGTGAAGATGAAGTTGGTTCCATGTTGGAACATGGATATGTTGGGATATCACAATATCTCTTATTTAAATTAATGCATATATATTTATTTGGTAAAGGGTGGAAGGCTCGGCCTTATGCCTGGTGTTCTGTTCCACTCTTGCCGCCCTAGTTTCTGTCATACCGGTATTATGTTCCTTGAGTTTGCGTTCCTTACGCGGTTGGGTGATTTATGGGACCCCCTTGACAGTTCGCCTTGAATAAAACTCCTACAGCAAGGCCCAACCTTGGTTTTACCATTTGCCACCCAAGCCTTTCCCCCGGGTTTTCACGAGCCCGAGGGTCATCTTATTTTAACCCCCGGGCCAGTGTTCCTCTGAGTGCCGGTCCAAACTAGAGCACCGTGCAGGACCGTCTGTCGTGGAATTGTCACGGCAGATGTCCTCGAGCTAGGACTTAGTCGTGGAGCCATCGCAACTAGGAAGCTTGAAGGGGTTATGTGGGACAAGGAACACGAGGATTTATACTGGTTCGGCCCCTTACGGTGAAGGTAAAAGCCTACGTCCAGTTTGAGGTGTTATTGATTAGGGTTACGATCGCCAGGGAGCTAAACAGCTATGCCCGGCTCTCGATCAGATTGTGGTCGCCCTTAAACCGCTGCCGGGTCCTCCCTTTATATAGGGAGGCTGACGCCCAGCAGCCCTTGGAGTCCCGGCCGGCTCATAAGAGCGTTCGGCTCGGACTCTAAACAATACTGGCCTTACACTACAAGTCTACTATACCAATGATTGTAACTACGGGCTTTAAGCCATATCCGGGTCTCAGCCCATCTCTGGCCCATCATCTTGAAACTTAGCTCCGGGCTTCTGGCAATGATCATCCGAAGAGTAACCCGGCCCCTCCTGGCGGGTGACTCTAAGGTCTATATCCTCAACATTAGGCCCCAGATTGACTTGAGCCGGCTCAGGTCAATCTTCAATTCTGCCGGCAGAGAAAATCTCCGGCTCACCATTCATGTAAAGACCATAACCCGGAGTGACATCATCCTGTGGACTCCGGATAATCCGCTGTGACGTCATCCTCCATTAAGTCCGTTTTTTACTCCGCCAGATCCGCAACGGATCTTTGCTTTTACTGTCCTCCCGAAAATCGAGGCGTCGTAAGGGGGAGATAACCATGCCGTGGTCTCCTTGAATCTCGCGCCCACTTATGACCCTGCCTTATAAATAGGCCGGCCCAACACTTCTCTTCTCACGCTCTCCTTCTTCCTCCTCGCGCCGTCGCTCCTCTGCCTGAGCTCTACCACTGCCGCCGCCGTCGCGCCCCTGGTCTTCATCAACCCGGCCGCTGCATCACCCTGATTCGGACCAGATTCACGGCAGCGACCTCCGCTCTTTCAAACTCCGGTGAGTCTCCGTTGCCCTGTCCGATAGATCTACGGTAGGGTTCATCTTGTGTTCTTCGCGTTCATCACCATTGCCGCAAACCTCAGTAGCTCTTGTAGACACCACACTCGGTTGATCTTTTACCTTGCATAAAGTCAGTGCGGTAGATGTTTGGGATCCATTTCACCTGCAAAAACCCTCTTTTTACTGCATAAGAACCATGTTCAATCCTCAAGAACTTCTTTTGCCTCTGTTTTTTAGGTCTAGAAAATTTTCATTACACCCAACCAGTTTGATCCGAAAAAGTTACTGCAATATGTGAAATCTGTTTTACCACACTTAATAAAAACTGCAGCCCTTGAATCTTGGCGGCTTATATTTCCGACTTAAAGAAAACACGCGCCGTAGAACTTTCCGGTTTAAAGAGAACCATGCTCTGTAGAATCCTCCGGCTTAACTGCAGTAAGCCGTAGATGACCAACTTATCCTGAATGCCCCTACGGCTTAGATAACCCACCGTATCTGAATATATATCATTAATCCCCTTCGTAAGCCGCCATTGTAGTTTGAATGATAATCTCCGGCTTATAATTAACCCGGACACTTTTCTCTTTATCATAGAACACCAACCTTCACCATGCCTCCCAAGGCTCCCATCACTTGCAACTGGATGAAATCCAACGTTACTGACGACACCCTGGCCAACTTCGTTAAGTCCGGATATCTGCCCAAGAAGGAAGTGATGTCCTACCGTGCCCCTGATCCGTCCGAAGAAAGACCACAGCCGAGGGACGGGGAGGTAGTGATCTTTGCGGACCATATGAGCCGGGGCTTCGCACCGCCCGGCTCAAAATTCTTCCGGGACGTGCTCAACTTTTTTGACCTTCGGCCTCAGGATATAGGACCCAACTCCGTATCCAACATCTGCAACTTCCAAGTCTTTTGTGAAGTGAACCTTGGAGAGGAGCCCAGTTTGCTGCTTTTCAGAGAACTGTTCTACTTAAACCGCCAAAACGAGTGCGCGAACGGGCCAAGTCTGGAATTAGGCGGCATCTCCATCCAACGGCGCAGGGACTGTCTATTCCCTTACGCAGAGCCGCCAAGTCACCCCAAGGACTGGAATATGACTTGGTTCTACTGCCAAGACACGTCCCCGGCTGACGAGAGCCCGCTGCCCGGTTTTCGCCCAACACACCTAGAGCCGACTCATCCGCTATCCGACAAGCTGACTGCCACGGAACGCCAGCCTCTGCTTCCAACGATCAATAAGATCAAGGCTCTGCTAGGCAACGGTCTGAACGGAATAGACCTGGTCCGGGTCTGTATCTCATGGCGGGTGATCCCATTGAGCCGTCGCCCCGGCTTAATGTGTGAGTACGCCGGGCGGAAGGATGACCCGCAGAGGCACAGTCACAATGATCTTCCAGAAGACGTTGCTGAAGAAGAAACCAAGGCTCTGTTAAACGAGATCCTGGCAGACTGTGGAAGAACCGGGCTAGCCCCGTTCTGCAAGACCAATCCAGCCCCAGCGGTAAGCCGCTGACTTTAACCTTTCAACTTCCTTTGCATGTCACCTTGCTCTGAACCATTTTAAAAATTCATTACTGTATTTCTCAGGCTGATGATAAATTCTGGCGGGTCAAGTATGACCATGAGGCGGCCAAGAAGGCCAGGAAGGCGAAGAAAGCCGCCAAGAAAGCCGCCCCTCGCAAAAATGGAAGCAGACCCACTGCTTCGGAGCTGCTGCAATTAAGCGACAGCTCCGAGTCAGAGGTAACCCTTAAACCTTTAAACTCTTGCCATATTTGTTGTTTGCTGTTGTCCGCCTTATCAACATTTTGCTTATTGACAGGATGACACCGGCGCCAGTAACCCGGTGATTGAAGAGGTAACATCACTTTCCTCCGACTCGGAGCCTTTGCCACAGCTGAAAGTCCGAAGAGTAACCCGGAAAGTAAGCTTTTCTCATCCATTAGCTCATCAAGACCCTCAATTTCTTTTGAAGCAGCAGGTTCACGAAAGCCGGCGTCACACCCGGGCCCGCAAGGACACCGACCTCTCCGCCGGGTTACCCGACGCAACAAGGAAGCGTCGCACTGAGGTTTTTTCTCACCTGTACCCTTTTCATCCGTTGGCGGGTGTCATCCGTCAGCCACTCAACTCTTCTGACTCCAATTATCAGGAGACCTCCCCCTCTTCGGGTGACTCCATGCAGTCAAGTCTGCCGGCCTTCAAGACTGCACCCGGGTAATAACAATCTCCTTACATTATCTGTCTGTATTTACTCTTTGTATGCCTAACATTTCTGCCTTCTCAGTGCCCAGGCAAAGCTCACCAAAAGAGCAAAGAAGACCAGGTCATCCGGAGTACCGGACTTGCCTGAGCCGGAGGCGACGGCTCAAGAGCCGCCAGCTGCCTCCGCCCCTGAAGCCACCATTCCCATGGACACAGCGCTTGAAGCCCCTGCCCCGACCACCAAGACAACGACCGAAGCGTCGGTTAACCCGGAGGCCTCCGGCTCAGCCCCACCAGCTAACGACCCGGACGTGGTAATTACCCGGACGGAGTATGTTGAGCCGGGGAGGCTGACCGTGCTGGCCAAATGCTCCGCGAAGGGGGAGTTGCTGCAACCCCACCGGGTGAATCTGGATCTTTCCAGCTACACCGACTTAAGCATTGGAGAGCTCGTCTCAGGCTACATCAGCCAAGTTCACAAGAGCCGGGATGCCGAGATCGCCATGGTCAACCAGATCCAACAAAAATCTGAGGTATCCTTCTGCTGTCTTCTTACTTTCTACATAGTGACCCTTGTCATGCTAGCCCCCAAGTCGACAACTTATACTTGAATATGTTGTAGACTTAGGTCCGGTTTATTAAACTAAGCCGGCAATACGTAGATAGATACGTTCAATATGCATTAGCCCCCAAGTGCCAAGTGTCTTTGCTTGGAAAGCGCTTGGGACTTATAGAATGACTGTTAATAACCCAGAAATATATGCAGGCTATTGGCAAGAAATTTGAGTCGGACCTTGCAGATCTCAAGAGCCGGCTAAAGACACAAGAGATGGAGACCCGGAAGGCAAACGCCAAGTTTGTCTCCAGCATCGCCGCTCAAGAGAAGCTGAAGACCGAATTCGATGCTGAGCGGAAGGCCTGGGCTGAGGAGAAAGCCGCACTGGTGACCCGGGCAGAACAGGCGGAGAAGGCCCTCACTGAGAAGACCGCTGAGCTCTCCGGCCTAAAGCGCCAGGTTTCCCAAATGGTGGCTGCTATCTTCGGTAAGTCGCCTCGCCGGCTTTCATCAAGTATGTATATGTTTTGATTCATCCTTGTCACCGGCTCATCTGATCTTTATTAAACAGGTCCCAGGAGTGCCAACCTCAACCAGAGCGTGGTCACCAAGTTAAAGGCCGTGTACACCCTGGTGGAACAACTCTACACCGGGTCACAGCGCGCCTTAGCTATGGTGGCCCTATCCAACGAGGTGCCAACCCATCTGGCCGAAGTCCTGCGCCGGCTCGCCGTTCTGCCACAGCGGATCCAGGAGCTACGCCGAGCCTCCGCAAGAGCCGGAGCAATTGCCGCGCTGAGCCGGGCCAAAGCCTTCCTGCCGGAGCTAGACCCGGCAGACATCGCCCTGGGTTACCCAAGCCTGAAGGAAGACGGCTCAGCCTTCGACCAGAAGGACTTCGCGGCATGTGTGAAGGCTGTACGCCCGGTGGCCACCATCATCGGGAACGACACCGACTTAACCAAGTATCAGCCGGGGTACAACGCGGAGAATCAGAGGATTCCAACCCCTCGCTATGAAGCTCTCAATCTGATTCCTCCGGCTCACCAGCACACCTTCGCCCCGGAGATTGACCCGGCCGGGTTAATTGACGAAGAAGCCCAGTTCGAAGCTCTCAGCGGCATCAACTGGAAGTCGTCAACCTTCGAGGTCTTGGGATCAGCCAGAGCAGAAGACAGGAACGAGCCGGGGACTTCAACTCAGCAGGCATCATAAAGCGGCTGGCGGTTCACCGAACAACGCTCCATCCTTGAAACTTGATGAATTTTGTAATAGAATAGGTGCAACAATTTATCTCTGCCGTGCCATCGTGCATGTAATGAATGCTGAAATCCCTTGAAGTTATCCTTTTGGTGTTCCCCCGGGTCATAATTATCCCTTTGTCCTTCTCAACCTTAAAAGGTGCCCTTAAATATCTGCATAGAAAGGCAAATCACAAGTCTCAAGGCGGCTTACCGCCCTGAGAATCAGGTGTTTGAGATGGATAACCCGGAATATGAATCAAAAAAGGACTGGTCCTTAGTTACATTCTGAACATAGCCATGATAACACACTTAACGGCCTGTAAACATACTTCCGGATTAAATAACCCGGGTAGCACGGTTGGTATCTTAACTCTAATTGCCTTGATGACATCCATGATGTTCAATTAACAAGATAAACCCCAAAATTAAGCCGGCAAGTGAAACCCGGCCATGCACACTTTGTCATAATCAGAGTAAACTTGTGATAAATCAGAACTTAGGGGCTGCCAGTTCGAATACGACCGGAGACCTGGCCCAAAAGGGGTTAAGCCAAGATTCGGATACGATCATATAGCCCCCAATGGGTGTGGCGATGCCAATCAAGAGGGTACCGACAGCTATGTTCTCTTGGGTTCGAATACGACCCATGTTTGAACAGGAAGCCCCCAAGTGATTCTTAAAATTGTTTAACGACGCTGATTCGAATACGATCCACGTCGGTTCTCAGAGGGGTTAAACTGTGATTCAAATATGATCAAAGTTAACTTCCCAATGAGCTCGGCACTTTGCCAATCACGTGGGTATCGACATCTATGTTCTCTTTGGTTCGAATACGACCCATGTTTGAACAGGAAGCCCCCAAGTGACCTTACTGCTTACAGCTAGACTCAAATACAATCATAAGCCGGATCCTCCTTTAAATCAGCATGTAAGAAATAACACACGCATAATTGGGGGAGAAAAAAGGACAGAGGCCCTGCTTTATTGCTTATCATAGTATATACATGTCTGAGATAAATATGTACACCATGAGAGCCGGCAGCTCAAGTGTAGTAAGGCCGAAGCTGAGCTATATTCCATGGCCGACAGGTCTCCTCCTCAGATTTACGCGAATGTTTATGCTCCCGGATATCAACGAGGTAATATGACCCGTTGTGCAAGTTCTTACTGACCACAAAGGGCCCTTCCCAAGGTGGGGATAACTTGTGTGCATCTGTTTGATCCTGGATGAGCCGGAGCACAAGGTCGCCTTCCTGGAATACCCGGGATTTGACCCGGCGGCTATGATAATGGCGCAGGTCTTGCTGGTAAATCGCTGAACGGGCTGCTGCCACATCACGTTGTTCGTCCAACAAGTCCAGAGCATCTTGGCGCGCCTGTTCATTATCCGTCTCAACATAAGCCGCCACACGAGGTGAATCGTGACGGATGTTGCTGGGGAGGACTGCTTCCGCTCCATAAACCATGAAGAAAGGCGTGAAGCCAGTAGACCTGTTAGGAGTAGTGTTGATGCTCCATAAGACGGAGGGCAGCTCCTCCACCCAACAACCCGGCGTCCGTTGCAAAGGGACCAAAAGCCGGGGTTTGATGCCCTTCAGAATCTCCTGGTTAGCTCTCTCAGCTTGACCATTGGACTGGGGATGAGCCACTGAGGAAACATCAAGTCGGATATGCTCCCGTTGACAAAATTCTTCCATAGCGCCCTTGGATAAATTGGTGCCATTGTCAGTTATGATGCTGTGCGGAAAGCCGAAGCAGAAAATCACCTTTTTCATAAATTGAACCGCCGTGGCTACATCGCACTTGCTAACTGGCTCAGCCTCCACCCACTTCGTGAATTTGTCCACGGCCACCAAGAGGTGGGTCTTCTTATCCTTGGACCATTTAAAAGGCCCAACCATATCAAGCCCCCAGACCGCAAAGGGCCAAGTGATTGGGATCATCCTCAACTCCTGAGCCGGCACATGAGCCCGTCGTGAGAACCTTTGGCAACCATCACATTTACTGACCAAGTCCTCTGCATCAGCGTGAGCTGTCAGCCAATAAAAACCATGACGGAAAGCCTTGGCCACAAGAGATTTTGAACCGGCATGATGGCCACAATCCCCTTCATGGATCTCACGCAAGATCTCTTGACCTTCCTCAGGGGAGATACAACGCTGAAACGCCCCTGAAACACTGCGATGATGCAACTCGCCATCAATGACAATCATTGACATAGCCCGCCGGGTTACTTGCCTGGCCAGAGTTTCATCCTCAGGCAACTCTCCCCGGGTTATATAAGCCAGATATGGCATTGTCCAGTCTGGTATGACATGAAGAGCCGCCACCAGTCGTGCCTCCGGGTCAGGGATAGCCAAGTCCTCTTCTGTAGGCAACTTAACCGAGGGGTTATACAAGACATCCAGGAAAGTGTTAGGCAGCACCGGCTTTCGCTGAGAGCCTAGCCGGCTTAAAGCATCAGCCGCCTCGTTCTTCCTGCGATCAATGTGCTCCACTTGGTATCCCTGAAAGTGCCCAGCAATGGCATCAACCTCGCGACGATAAGCCGCCATGAGAGGATCCTTAGAATCCCAGGTGCCTGATACTTGTTGAGCCACCAAATCTGAGTCCCCAAAGCACCTTACCCGGCTTAAGCTCATCTCCTTAGCCACCCGAAGACCGTGGAGCAAAGCTTCGTATTCAGCCGCATTGTTAGTGCAAGGAAACATCAACCGTAGCACATAATGGAACTTGTCACCTTTAGGGGAAGCCAATACAACACCAGCCCCCGAGCCCTCCAACTGTCTGGACCCATCGAAGTGGATAGTCCAATAAGTGTTATCCGGCTTTTGCTCAGGCACTTGAGACTCCGTCCAATCATTGATGAAATCCACCAAAGCCTGAGATTTAACAGCAGTGCGTGGCACATATTTGAGGCCATGAGGTCCAAGTTCTATAGCCCACTTAGCAATTCTCCCTGTAGCCTCTCTGTTCTGGATAATATCACCAAGGGGGGCAGAACTGACCACAGTGATGGGATGACCCTGAAAATAATGTTTGAGCTTCCGGCTCGCCATGAACACACCATATACGAGCTTCTGCCAATGCGGGTACCGCTGCTTGGACTCAATGAGCACCTCGCTGACATAATAAACCGGCCGCTGAACCGGATGCTCCTTACCCGCCTCCTTGCGCTCCACTATAATAGCCACGCTGACGGCTCGTGCATTTGCCGCTACATATAGTAGCAAGGGCTCCTTATCAACCGGAGCAGCAAGGACGGGGGGCTCTGCCAGTTGTTTTTTCAAATCCTCAAAAGCGGTATTAGCTGCATCATTCCAGATAAAGTTATCAGTTTTCTTCATCAACTGATATCGGGGCATAGCTTTCTCACCCAAACGGCTTATAAACCGGCTTAAAGCAGCGATGCGACCGGCCAAACGCTGAACGTCATTTATACATGCCGGCTTAGCTAGGGAGGTGATAGCCTTGATCTTCTCCGGGTTAGCCTCAATGCCTCTGTCAGAAACCAAGAAGCCCAATAGTTTGCCTGCAGGAACACCAAAAACACACTTGGCCGGGTTAAGCATCATCTTGTAGAGCCGGAGATTATCGAAGGTTTCCCTTAAGTCATCTATCAGGGTTTCCTCCTTGATGGATTTAACCACAATATCATCCACATAAGCATGAACATTGCGCCCGATCTGTTTATGAAGACAATTCTGTACACAACGCTGGTAAGTCGCCTGTGCACACTTGAGTCCAAAAGGCATAGACACATAGCAGAAGGCTCCAAAGGGAGTGATGAACGCCGTCTTCTCCTGGTCCTTAACTGCCATCTTAATCTGATGATACCCGGAATAGGCATCCAAGAAACTTAAGCGTGCACAACCTGTTGTAGCATCAATGATTTGATCAATACGGGGGAGAGCAAAAGGATCAGCCGGACACGCCTTGTTCAAGTCCGTGTAGTCCACACACATCCGCCAGGTGCCGTTCTTCTTGAGTACGAGCACCGGGTTAGCCAACCACTCAGGGTGGAAAACCTCAACAATGAACCCGGCCGCCAAGAGCCGGGCCACTTCTTCACCAATAGCTTTCCGCCTCTCTTCGTTAAACCGTCGAAGGAACTGTCTGACCGGCTTAAATTTTGGATCAACATTGAGAGTGTGCTCAGCGAGTTCTCTAGGTACACCTGGCATGTTAGAAGGTTTCCACGCGAAGATGTCCCTATTCTCACGGATGAACTCGATGAGCGCGCTTTCCTATTTCGGGTCCAGATTTGCACTGATGCTAAACTGCTGAGACGAGTCACCTGGAAAAAAATCAACAAGTTTAGTCTCATCAGCTGATTTAAATTTCATTGCTGGTTCATTCTCCGTGGTTGGCTTTTTCAGAGAGGTCATATCTGTTGGGTCAACATTGTCTTTATAAAATTTCAACTCCTCTGTGGCACAAACAGACTCTGCATAAGCTGCATCACCTTCCGCACACTCCAGAGCCACTTTCCGGCTGCCGTGAACCGTAATGGTCCCATTGTGACCCGGCATCTTGAGCTGTAAGTACACATAACACGGCCGTGCCATGAACTTGGCGTAAGCCGGCCGTCCAAATATAGCGTGGTATGGACTTCTTATCTTGACCACCTCAAAGGTCAACTTCTCCACCCTGTAGTTGTTCCCATCGCCAAAAGCCACTTCCAGTTCGATCTTGCCGACTGGATAAGCCGACTTACTGGGTACCACGCCATGGAAGATAGTGTTTGACTGGCTGAGGTTCTTATCGACTAGCCCCATACGACGGAAAGTCTCATAATAGAGGATATTGATGCTGCTGCCTCCATCCATGAGTACCTTTGTGAATTTATAGCCTCCCACCTGAGGAGCCACCACTAAGGCCAAGTGGCCCGGGTTATCCACCCGGGGAGGGTGATCCTCCCTACTCCACACTATAGGTTGCTCAGACCACCGCAAGTAGCGTGGAACCGCCGGCTCAACAACATTAACAGCCCTCTTGTGAAGCTTCTCATCTCGTTTGCACAAACTAGTGGTGAACACGTGATACTGTCCACCGCTAAGCTGCTTCGGGTTGGTCTGATAACCCCCCTGCTGCTGTTGATGACCCTGACCAGACTGTTGATTAAAGCCTCCTTGACTGTTCTGAGGACCGGAATTTGAGCCGCTGCCCGGGCCATGAAAACCGCCGGCGCCTGAGCCGCCACCCGGACCATTGTAGTTTTTAAAGGCCTTCATGATAGCACAATCCTTCCACAGATGAGTTGCTGGCTTCTCTCTAGAGCCGTGTCTCAGACAAGGTTCATTCAACAGCTGCTCCAGAGAAGGTCCTGACCCGCCGCCTCGGGGAGGGGGCCTCCCCTTGTGTCGCTGGTTATTACCTTGAGAGTTGGTGTTGGCTACAAACTCTAGGCTGCCATCGGCCTTACGCTTGCCTCCTCCTTGGTTCCCCGGGTTAAACTAAGGACCCTTGTCGTTGCCATTCTTCTTTCCCTTCCCTGCCCTTTCATCGTCTGAAGGGGGATCCTTGGTACCATCGGAATCGGCGCACTTGACAAGAGCCGCCATTAGGGTACCCATATCGGTGCAGTCGCGCTTGAGCCGCCCAAGCTTCATCTTAAGGGGCACAAAGCGACAGTTCTGTTCCAACATTAAGACTGCAGAGCCGGCATCCATCTTATCTGATGAATGTATGATCTCCTTGACCCGGCGAACCCAATGGGTCGTGGACTCACCCTCCTGCTGCTTACAGTTAGTCAAATCCACAATTGACATAGACTGCCTGCAGGTATCTTTGAAGTTTTGAATGAACCGGGCTTTCAGCTCAGCCCAAGACCCAATGGAGTTCGGCGGTAACCCTTTCAACCACGTGCGGGCAGTTCCATCTAACATCATGGTGAAATATTTGGCCATGGCCGCCTCACTGACCTCCAGCAATTCCATAGCCATCTCATAACTCTCAATCCAGGCTGCAGGCTGTAAGTCCGCTGTATAGTTAGGCACCTTCCTAGGGCCCTTGAAGTCCTTAGGTAGACGTTCATTACGGATGGCTGGTACCAGACAAGGGACTCCCCCGGTCCTGGTAGAAATTCCCACATCAACGGACGTCGTCGGATAAGCCGGGGGGGTCTGATAAGCCGTCAATTGAGGCGCCTGCTCCGCCTCTTGCCGCGCTTGGTCTGTTGCGTAGAAGGCTCCATTATGAGCCGGGCCATGGCCAGGGGGCGGGTCCTGACGTCGCACATTGCTTGAACCGGTTGCTGAGACCATGTGCCGGCTGTAACTCGGGCTCTGGCCTGGACGAGGGGTCAAGTGGATCCTGTCGCGGCTATAGGAGTACGCTTCTTGCTGCGCTAGCGCCGTCTGCAGGAGTTCCCTGACCCGGCGGGTTTCGATGGCCGCCGGAGAATCGCCGTCAACAGGGAGAGCCGCCAGCCGTGCTGCCGCAGCTACCATGTTCTCTAGCGGGTTATCATAATGACCCGGGGGTACTGGCACATACTGAGGTGGGGCAGGGGGCCCCTGGGGAGGCCCCATCACTCGTGGCTGAATAAGGGGTCCAGACCCGGGCGCAATGACCCCTGGCGGGTTACTAGACCCTGCACCTGGCGTGTTGAAGAGATTGCGTGGATCGTAAACCGGCGGGAGTCGAGACCGGGCCTTCTGATGCCTCCTTCTCATGATCTCGTTGGCCGCGTTCTGATCCATCATGAGTTGGAAGGACTGCGCCTGAATCAGCTGAGTCCGGGCATCGAGAGCCGCCCGCCCTGCAGCTAGCCTGATTCCTTCCGCTGCAAGATCCTCTTTGGCTTTTATCAGATCCAACTTCAACTGTGCCACCTCCGCATCATGCTGGGCTTGATCCGCCGGGTCAACCGTGGCGGTTAACAGGGTCGTCATCTTGTCCGTGAGATCCATCAGTACCTGAGCCGGAGAAGGCACCGGGTTTCCCGATCCAGCAGCGGGGTTCTGAACAGGCTGCGCACCGGCCATAAAAACTCCGACCTGACTTGGCGGCTCAAAAAGGTCCGGAATACTGTCACCATCGAAACAACCCATGAGCCTACCCTCTTGAAGTTGGTACAACGAATTTGACTCATCGGTGGCCGATTCGCCGTCAGAGCCGGCGGCTGCCTCATCCCCGGACCCAGATGGATCAGAGGGCCCTCCATGGATGCATCCCACCAAAACGCACCTTAAGGCTGGCCGGGCCCGGGCGGGTCGTGCGCGCTGAGCCGTTTCGATGAGATCGGCGCGGAGATCCGGCTTGGGGCCCGGCTCACCAATCTTGCCGATGAAGACATGAATTCCGCCGAAGGGGACCCGGTACTCGTACTCAATTGAGCCGGCGTCGGGGCCCCAGTCGGCATCGTCGATGTAGAGCTTGCCGCGACGACTCTTGGTCATCCGGCCCACAGCGTAACCCTTGAGCCCTTCGAAGCTGCCCTTCAAGAACTCAAATCCACCGTGCGCCAGCCCCACGGTGGGCGCCAACTGTCGTGGAATTGTCACGGCAGATGTCCTCGAGCTAGGACTTAGTCGTGGAGCCATCGCAACTAGGAAGCTTGAAGGGGTTATGCGGGACAAGGAACACGAGGATTTATACTGGTTCGGCCCCTTACGGTGAAGGTAAAAGCCTACGTCCAGTTTGAGGTGTTATTGATTAGGGTTACGATCGCCAGGGAGCTAAACAGCTATGCCCGGCTCTCGATCAGATTGTGGTCGCCCTTAAACCGCTGTCGGGTCCTCCCTTTATATAGGGAGGCTGACGCCCAGCAGCCCTTAGAGTCCCGGCCGGCTCATAAGAGCGTTCGGCTTGGACTCTAAACAATACTTGCCTTACACTACAAGTCTACTATAACAATGATTGTAACTACGGGCTTTAAGCCATATCCGGGTCTCAGCCCATCTCTGGCCCATCATCTTGAAACTTAGCTCCGGGCTTCTGGCAATGATCATCCGAAGAGTAACCCGGCCCCTTCTGGCGGGTGACTCTAAGGTCTATATCCTCAACACCGTCCCTTGGCAACTTGGGTTATGTTGGTACCTGTACGCTTTGCTTATCCGGTGTGCCCTGAGAACGAGATATGTCCAGCTCCTATCGGGATTTGTTGGCACATTCGGGTGGCTTTGCTGGTCTTGTTTTACCATTGTCGAAATGTCTTGTAAACCGGGATTCTGAGACTGATCGGGTTTTTCCGGGAGAAGGTTTATCCTTCGTTGATCGTGAGAGCTTATGATGGGCTAAGTTGGGACACCCCTGCAGGGTATTATCTTTCGAAAGCCGTGCCCGCGGTTACGAGGCAGATGGGAATTTGTTAAGGTCCGGTTGTAGAGAACTTGTCACTTGACCCAATTAAAATACATCAATCGTGTGTGTAGCCGTGATGGTCTCTTCTCAGCGGAGTCCGGGAAGTGAACACGGTCTGAGTTATGTATGACGTAAGTAGGAGTTCAGGATCACTTCTTGGTCATTGCTAGATGACGACCGTTCCGTTGCTTCTCTCCTCGCTTTCTTTTGCGTATGTTAGCCACCATATATGCTTATTGCCGCTGCAGCTCCACCTCATAACACCATCCTTTCCTATAAGCTTAAATAGTCTTGATCTCGTGGGTGTGAGATTGCTGAGTCCTCGTGACTCACAGATTCTACCAAAACAGTTGCAGGTGCCGACGATGCCAGTGCAGATGATGGGATCGACCTCAAGTGGGAGTTCGATGAGGAACGTGGTCGTTACTATGTGTCTTTTCCTGATGATCAGTAGTGGAGCCCAGTTGGGACGATCGGGGATCTAGCATTTGGGGTTATCTTATTTTCATTTGGATCTTGACCGTAGTCGGTCTATGTGTGTTTTTTTGGATGATGTATGAATTATATTTATGTATTGTGTGAAGTGGCGATTGTAAGACAACTCTTTATCCCATTCTTGTTCATTACATGGGATTGTGTGAAGATGACCCTTCTTGCGACAAAACCACTATGTTGTTATGCCTCTAAGTCGTGCCTCAACACGTGGGAGATATAGCCGCATCGTGGGCGTTACAAGTTGGTAATCAGAGCCATCCCCGACTTAGAAGCCCCCTACTTGATCGAATCGCTGGTGTTGTTGAGTCTAGAACAAAAATGTTTTGAGTCTTAGGATTATATATATCGGAGAGTAGGATTCTTTTTACTCCTCAGTCCCTTCGTCGCTCTGGTGAGGTCTCCTGACGTAGAAGTTTTGACTCTTCTCTCCTCAAATTTCACTAAAAAAATTTAGGATCACGCGGGTATCTTGGAATCGTTCTGATGGTTTTGTGACGAGAACATTGTTCTTGGTGCCTCCTGACATTTAGGGGTTGTGGCAGTGTCCCGGGGAGTTGAGCTCCGAGGTGTTGTCGTCACAATTTTATCGTTGCAGTTCTGGAATACCTGAGTTTCGCCGACATCGAAATCTCTTTTATGCAGTTGTTGGTGAGATCACCTCGACGCCACCCAGTACTGGGGCGGGAGTTCGGGAGTATTGCCATAACTCATATAACGGATGTTTTTCGAAGGTTGAGGTAAACGATTTCCGAAGGTTTCTTGGTTATGTGTTGACGGATGGATACAGCTGGATCTAGGGATTGCTAGTTTGGGTGATATATTTTGTGTCCCCTGTATCCCCAACACCAGATTACATAACCAGAAAGTTTCGGGAGTTTATAAGTGGGAATTCAAGTAGCCTTAGGATATCTTTCCGACAGACGCATGATATGGGATTGGGGTTCGACGTCTAGTGGTCCGCCTGTACACGGTTGGTTTTACAGTGGTCTCGTAGTGTCTTAAAGAGTCCTTGGCTATGCCGACTCGGGGACGCTTCGTATGTCATGTGCACAGCCTTGTACATGATGGTGTTGTACGATTGAGCCCGTGTGGGCCCCACCACGAAAACTTCGGACGAAACCTCTATCATATATTTGTTCCGGCTTATCCTGCAAGCCAATACTTGTTTTGTTTTGTATTGTGGTATTCGAGTTGCTTCGAAGTCATATGTTGATCCCATATCTTTTTCAAGTGGCTTCTCAACTTATGGAAGTGTGATGATTTACTACGGAATTCATTCGTTCATCCTCGTTCGAATGTTTATTGTGAAGACTATATGTTGCAATTTCTATTCGTTGATTCAACTTGACTATTTGTCTATCAAGATGCTAACGAATGTCACCCTCTTCAGGATGGCTCCGCCAACGCGTCAGAATCCGGATCGCAATGAAGGGAGTCAAGCGAACCCTCCGCTACCACCTCCACCTCCGGAGGCATGGCAAGCTATCATGGCGGCCACCAACGCCAATGCTCAGATGATTCTGCAACTCTTGCAAGAACGCAACCAAGGGCAAGGCAATCAAGGCAATCAAGGTCAAGGCAACAATCAGCCTCACTTCGCTACACTCAACCAGTTTCTCGCAAATCAGCCCAAGTCTTTCAGCTACTGTGCCGAGGCCACGGATGCCGATGATTGGCTCGTGGACATCAACAAGCATTTTGAATATAGCCATGTCAGGCCTGAGGACTATGTCAAGTTTGCTTCTTTCCAGCTCAAGGACCAAGCTGCTGATTGGTTTCAGCAATACAAAGATTCCAGAGGAGGTCGTGTGATCACTTGGACTGACTTCTGTCGGGATTTCAAAGCGCACCACATTCCACAAAGTGTTGTTGAGAGCAAGCGTGAGGAGTTCCGCAATCTCAAGCAAGGCAACATGTCTGTGTATCAATACAACATCCAGTTTCAGAAACTTGCTCGCTTCACTAAACAAGACGTTCCTGATGAAAAGAGTATGATCTATCACTTCAGAGGTGGCCTTAGAGAGGATCGACAGTTAGCTCTCGTTCTTGTTGAGCCTACTCAGTTTGATCAATTCTATAACATGGCACTGAAGCAAGAGGCTGCTCAGCTCAAGTGTGAGGCTTCTAAGAAGAGAGTTAGAGACGCAGTTCAGTCTTCTTCTTCCTCACTTGTGGCACCTAAGCAACAGAAGTTCTGGTTGCCTCCTCCTCCTCCGTTTCGTCAGCCTTACCAGCAGAAGAACAAAGGTGGCCATGGTTCTTCCAACTCTTCCAACCCTGGCTATCAGAACAAGTCTCAGAATCAAGCTCCAAAGTCCAATGCTCCTTATCATCGTCCACTCTCAGAGGTGACTTGCAACAAGTGTCAGCAGAAAGGTCACTATGCTAACAAGTGCTTCAACCAAAGGCGTCTTCCGTCTCCTCCTCCTGTCAGATCTTCCAGCAATGCAGTGGTCAAGCATAATCCAAAGTCTACAAAGGTGAACATGATGAATGCAGCTCAAGCGGAGGAATCTACTGATGTGATAATGGGTAATCTTCCTGTTAATGATATTCCTGCAAAAGTTCTTTTTGATACTGGTGCATTGCTTTGTTTCATGTCAAGACCGTTTTTTGCCAAGCATGAATTCTCTTGGTCTTATCTGGATAAACCATTGGGTGTTGTTTCTCCGGGGAAGTCAATGAGAGCCAACTCGATAGTTCCGGATGTTTCCATCAAGATGGGAAACTATAAATTTATGTCTTCTCCAGTTGTTCTTGGTGACTCGGATATTGATCTAATTCTCGGGATGGACTGGCTTTCTAAGCACAAAGCTCAACTTGATTGTGCAGCCAGGGAAATTCAATTGACACACTCCTCTGAGGATGTGATTATTTATGCCGCTCGTGATGAAACCATTCGGTTTTTTTCTCTCAATGAGAAGGGCGAATTGAATGCCATCTCTCAAATTCCAGTCATTTGTGAGTATCAAGATGTCTTTCCAGAAGAGCTTCCGGGTATGCCTCCTCATCGGCCAGTTGAGTTCGTTATCGAACTAGAGCCTGGCACTGAACCCGTTTGCAAGCGTCCATACAAGCTTGGACCCAACGAGCTGAAGGAATTGAAGAAACAGCTCGATGAACAAGATCGTCTGGGTTTGATCAGACCGAGTTCATCTCCATGGGGTTGTGGTGTTCTTTTTGTCAAGAAGAAGGATGGCACGGACCGACTTTGTGTCGACTACTGTCCATTGAACAAGAAGACAATCAAGAACAAGTACCCACTTCCCAACATCAATGAGCTATTCGAGCAACTCAAAGGTGCTAAAGTTTTCTCCAAGCTTGACCTTCGTATGGGTTATCATCAGATTCGCATTCGTGAAGAAGATATTCCCAAGACAGCATTCAGAACAAGCTTTGGTTCTTATGAATATACTGTCGTGTCTTTCGGCCTTGTCAATGCTCCTCCAGTTTTCTCTCGGATGATGAATTTCATCTTCAACCCCTATACCAATGAATTCTTTCTGGTGTATCTCGATGATATCTTGGTCTTCTCCAAGAATAAGAAGGACCATGCCAAACATTTGCGATTGGTGCTCGACAAGCTCAGAGAGTATCAATTCTATGCGAAGTTCTCAAAATGTGAGTTTTGGCTTGATGAAGTTCTTTTCCTTGGTCACATCATCTCTGCCAAGGGCATCGCTGTTAACCCCGAGAAGGTGTCCGCAATTGTGAATTGGGAACCTCCTCAGAATGTCAAGAAGCTCCGCAGTTTTCTCGGTCTTGCAAGCTATTGCCGAAGATTCGTTGAGAATTTCTCCAAGATTGCAAAGCCTCTTTCCAACCTCCTCCAGAAGCATGTGAAGTATGTCTGGTCTCCTGAGTGTGACGTTGCTTTCAACACTCTCAAAGAGAAACTAGTCACAGCTCCTGTCTTAACTCCTCCTGATGAATCCAAGCCATTTGAAGTTTTCTGTGATGCTTCTCTTCAAGGTCTCGGTGCTGTGTTAATGCAAGAGAAGAAAGTTGTGTCCTATACCTCTCGTCAGTTGAAGCCCAATGAGAAGAACTACCCCACTCACGATCTTGAATTGGCGGCAGTTGTCCATGCATTAATAACGTGGAGACATCTCTTGTTGGGAAGACAAGTGGACATATTCACCGATCACAAGAGTCTCAAGTACATCTTCACTCAGCCCAACCTCAACCTCAGGCAGACTCGATGGGTCGAAATAATTCAAGAGTACAATCCGAGTATTGAATATACTCCAGGCAAGGCCAATGTCATTGCAGATGCTTTAAGCAGGAAGGCTTATTGCAACAGCTTAATCCTCAAGCCATTCCAACTGGATCTTTGTGAAGCTTTCCGCAAGCTGAATCTCCAAGTTGTTCCTCAAGGCTTTCTTGCCAACCTCATAGTCTCTCCTACTTTGGAAGATCAAATTCGTGAGGCACAACTTCTTGATGCCATGGTGAAGAAGGTGAAACGTGGTATCGACAAGGGTCTTTCCAAATACAAGTGCTATCGCATTGATGACAGAGACACTTTATTCTTCGAGGACCGGATTGTGGTTCCTAAAGGTGATCTAAGGAGAGTCATTATGAACGAGGCACAAAATTCTCTCCTTTCCATTCATCCTGGAAGTACGAAGATATACCATGACCTCAAGCAGTCGTATTGGTGGACTCGAATGAAGCGAGAAATTGCTCAATTCGTGAATGAATATGATGTTTGTCGAAGAGTGAAAGCAGAACACCAACGACCAGCTGGTCTCCTCCAACCTCTTGCTATCCCAGAATGGAAGTTTGATCATATCGAAATGGACTTCGTGACTGGATTTCCAAAGTCCAAGCGCGGAAATGATGCTATCTTCGTTGTCATTGACAAGCTTTCTAAAGCGGCTCATTTCCTTCCAATCAAAGAATCTATCACAGCAGCTCAGTTGGCAGAGCTATACACCTACAGAATTGTCTCCTTGCACGGCATTCCACAATTGATTTCTTCAGATCGTGGAAGCATCTTCACCTCTAAGTTCTGGGACTCCTTTCAGAAGGCCATGGGCACAAACATTCGCTTCAGCACAGCTTTCCATCCTCAAACTAGTGGCCAAGTCGAGTGAGTCAATCAAATTCTTGAAGATATGCTCAGGGCTTGTGTCATTTCCTTTGGCATGAAATGGGAAGATTGTCTTCCATATGCCGAATTCTCCTACAACAACAGTTTCCAAGCGAGTTCGGGTAAGGCCCCATTCGAGATTCTCTATGGCAGAAAGTGTCGTACTCCTCTCAATTGGTCAGAGACTGGTGAACGCCAACTTCTTCGCAATGACTTAATCACTGAAGCTGAAGAAATGTGTAAAGTCATCCGTGATAATCTCAAAGCCGCGCAATCGCGCCAGAAGAGTTACTATGATTGTAACATCCCAAATTTTCAATTTGGTATGTTATACATAGATCATCATTGCATATCATATTTTATTGCATTTGACGAATCCTCGGTAAATCCTAAGCAACTCAAGGACCCTCGGAGAGAGTTGGGGATTTTCTCGAATTTTCATATTTGATTTTCATCAAATAATAAAACGAGGATTTTGGTTTTAATTATTTTCTCTCCGGAAAAATATTTCATTTTAAAAATAAACGAGAGGAGAAAATATGACTTCTCCAAAACAATTGAAATATTGGAGGAAAACTGTTAAAATCATTTATTGGATTTTATTTGGATTTTATTTGCAATTTTAATGGCATTAAAAATATTGCATGTTTTCAAAAATTATTTTTGTGTTAAAAAAATGTTCACCCTATTCTAGATTTTCTAACTAGACGGGGAAAATTTATTTTATTGTTTTTGGACTTTTATTTATTTTTCTGCGAATTTTTCGGCGGAACGTATTTAAAAAAAATGCGCCACGCCCGACCGGGCCGAGGCCCAGCCGAGCCGCCGGCCCGCGCGCGCCGTCTCCTTCCCCAGCACGACGCCGCCGCCGCCGGAGTCCGGCTTGGACACGGGAGCCGCCGCCGCCTTTGCCCCTTCCCCAAGCCACCTCCTCCCCCTCTCATATATAGGCCGCCCCCCCTCCTTCT
>NC_057802.1:215115286-215122850 GCF_018294505.1 Triticum aestivum | reverse complement strand
CACCCCCGCACCCTGCCGCCCCTCGCCGGAGCCCCGCCGGAGCCCGCCCCCGACGAGGTATACCTCGCCGCCATTCGTTGCCGGTTTTGTTTTAAAAAAAACCTTTCGTTAAAAAAAACCCTAGATCGATTTTTTTTCGGTTTTGTTATTTTGTGAGCGTTCACCGACACGTTCGTTTTAGCGAACGCGTTCGTCGGATTTTCTCTATTAACGAACGTCCGTTCTTTAACCGTTCGTCCGTTTTTCTTTTTCGTCGGAATTTTCCGCGATTATTTCAGATTCGATTTCTGATCGAATCTTCGTTCCTGTTTAACTTTTCGCTTGTTTATCGGAATCAGGCGATTCAAGCGCCTAGAGTTTCGTTTCGAAATTCTCTTTCCGTTTAACCTACTCAAACAAGTTTTTGCTACTGTAAAATTTGACCTAGATCCAGATTAGTAAAAGAAGCCTGTTTCTTTCGCAGTTTGACTTTCGTTCCTTCGTTCGAGTTGATTCTTTTTGCAAACCGGAGTTCTTAAGTTGAACTTTCTGGTTGGATCTTTCATTCGAGTTTTACCTGTGCATTAGATGAGTACTTATTGTTTGCTTGTTTGTTTGCGATAGAGTACCCGGAGTGTGCCGCTTGTTACTTCGAATCGCTAGGTTTCGCGGATCATCAGCAAGGCAAGTAACACTTTGATCATACCTTCCATACCCAGTTTTATTGCATTAGATCTATTTTCCTCAAACATTGCATGATTAGGATCTAATGAAATTGTGGGTATTGGGAAGTAGTTGAGGTAGTACCTATTACCTGTTCTTTTGTCAAACCCTTGGGAGTTTCTTCTACGTTTGCTATTATATTGTCATGCTATGCTCGTAGACGTGGATTGGGTTTGAGAGATATTCATGACAGATGTGAGATTGATAATTAATGGTTTACTTAAGGTGGCAACTAAAACTCACATCTGGGTGAATTGAGGTACCTGGGTATTCCAGGATTGCCTGTTTTTCTTTTGGACCGCCACCCAGGTTCAAAGGGATCATAAGATTATTCATGCTGGAAACTTCCGTGTGCAGCCGCAAGCTATTATGGGCTCTAGCATAGTTGACTAAGTTGTGTGAACTCTTACAGTGGTAGACTAGCAGATGCAGGGGAAAGTAGGTGTAACTGTCCACCCATACGTAAGGTGCAAACACTTCTGAAAGACTGTGTCTCGGTCATCCGTTTCTCAAACATCGTGTAGTGCGAGAATCAACCGGAGGCGATTGAGTCTTGTGGGGAAAAGTGCACAAACCTCTGCAGAGTGTACAAACTAATCATGGTTAGCCGTGTCCCCGGTTATGGACAACTTGAGTATCTAGTACTTGGATTATCATGTGAATCTCATCACCATGTTACTTTTAATTAATTTTGCTGGGTTTATGATGATTCTTAATTGGGATTGAGATGCTGTCAACCATCTCAATGTTTAACAACCACCATGATAGTTAAATAAAATTTATTCCTTTGCAGTAGGGAAAATTGGCTTTTCGCAAAACCTTAACCATAGAGCTTTCCACCAGCCATATATGCATGTAGTATAGCATTATTTTTGTTCATTATTCTCTATGTGTTACATTGCCAGCATATTCTATGTGCTGACCCATTTTCGGGCTGCAACGTTTCATGTTGCAGACTTTTCAGACGACTAGTAAGGTGCCTTAGGTCGTGGTCTTATACTCAGTGATGCCGCTGGAGTTGATGGACTCACTTATCTTCCAAGTCTTCCGCTGTTATCGTATTTAGATGGCCTTAAGCCATATTTATCATACTTATTCTCTTGGAGATATTCGATGTAATAAGTGTGTGATTGCTACTCTGTTATAAATCCTCCATTTGTACTGTGCGTGTCAGCATTACTGATCCAGGGATGACACTGGTGCACAGCAGCACAGACTATTTGAGGTCTGGTCGCTACAAAGGTGGTATCAGAGCACACGCTGACTGTAGGACACGACCACTAAGCTTAAGCCCTAGAAAGCTTCTCTCTTCTCATTTCTGACCTCTCTCCACTTTCTACTCTTTTAGGAATGGCGGATGCAAGGAGCAAGTTCATGCAACCAGATGAAGACACGCCTTTTGGTCGACACTTGAAGGAAGTCACTAAGTATTTGAACATAGGAATACCAAGCATCACCGGAACCTACAGCGCCACATTACCCGATGAGGAGAGCTGGAAGATTCAAGTTCACATTCCAGGAAGGACGTTTGTACCAGTTACTGAACCCATAAGATTGGTTTTCGAAGCACCGACCTGGAGTTTAGGGAAGAGCATGGCCGCACACATCGCTATGGGACGCATTGGAGAAGTCTACCACCAGGAGCTTAAGGATACAATTTATCAAATTTGTGGACGCCGAGACGCTCAATGGGAGATGATCAGAACCAAGAAGGATGGATCAATTGCAGCTTTCATCCAGGAGCAAAACCAACATATTCGTCGCCAGGAGAACCAGATGTGCATGGACAAGGAAGAACTGAAGAAGGCATTGACAAAGATCAAGGAGCTGGAGGAAGAACTCAAGGCTACATGCGAGGATTATATGGAGGAAATCATCGCACTAGTAGGGAAGAATGACGACCTGGAGAAGAAGATTGGAGTATTCATGGGAAATCCAGTGCCAAAAGCAGAAGATGACGAATGCACTTGTCCGGATAACTATATCATCATCGACGACACCGACTCGGAACCAAGTGAAGATGACTTTGTTGATGAAGCCGGAGCAGACATCATGGAGTCTTCAACTGATCAGAATTTCTAGTAGACCACCATATCAGTAGTAGTTTTCCCCCCATTTAATAGTATAGTTCAAGCACTTTGTAACGCTAGTTAGATCGATTGTTATGCCTTGTTTGAATTGATTGAGTGATATTGATTGTATTTGTCTCATGAGCATATGGGTAGTGTTTTCCCTCTAGACCTCATTCTATTCTTAACTCTCATCTTTTCTAACCCATCAGATGCCTCCGAGACGCGACACCGGATTTGTTTTCCCACCGGAGATCACCCAGTTGATTCAGCAACAGAATGCCCTGATGCAAGTGTTAGTGCAGAACCAAGGCAACAACAACAACAACCCACCGCCACCACCACCTGTTGATCACTTAGCCCGTTTCTTAAGGCTAAACCCGCCGGTGTTTTCCAGTAGCACCGAGCCGATTATTGCAGATGATTGGCTCCGCAAAGTTGGAAGGGAGTTGACCACTGCAGGATGCACAGATGCGGAAAGAGTGCGTTTTGCCGCACATCAGCTTGATGGACCCGCAACATCATGGTGGGAGAATTATACAGCCACGCACCCTATTGACATTGTCACATGGGACCAGTTTCAGCAAGCTTTCCATACAGCTCATGTTTCAGCAGGAGCTATGGCTATGAAGAAGCGTGAGTTTCGCAACCTACGCCAAGGAGGACGCACCGTAGGCCAGTATGTGGAGGATTTCAGTAAGTTAGCACGTTATGCACCAGATGACGTTGCTACAGATGCTGCCAAGCAGGAGAAATTTTTGGAAGGACTGAATGATGAACTGAGTATGCAGTTGATGGTAGCAACCTTCAACAACTACCAGGAGCTGGTAGATAGAGCTCTCATGATTGAAGGGAAGCAACAGCAGATTGAAAACCGTAAGAGGAAGTATGGACAAGGGAAGTATAACTCAGGAGCTCCACAGAAGCCTCGTTTTGCCCCGAAGCCGGGAGGACAGTTTCAGCATACCCATGGAGGAGGTAGTTCGCACAACCATAATGGCTCTAAAAATGGTAATGGGAATGGAGGAAGCAACGGACAGAACCGCACCAACCCATTTACCCCAGCCAAGAGGGACCTGAGCCAAGTCACTTGCTTTAAGTGCCAGAAGACTGGACATTATGCCAATGAATGTCCTGAAGCCCAAAATGGAAATGGCGATGGAAGCTCTGGGAAGAAGCCGAACCCGTTCAACAAAGGACACGTGAACCACGTGAGCGTGGAGGAGGTTGAAGCTCAGCCTGATGTAGTAATAAGTAAGTTTTTGGTCAAGTCATTTACTGCAACCGTTCTTTTCGATACTGGTGCATCGCATTCATACATATCAAGGGGATTTCTGAATAAGTTTAAGCTGTCCACCAAAGTTCTCAGAACCCCTATGTTAGTAACCTCGCTAGGAGCAGAGTATATGGCAAGCCAAGGATGTTTTCAGATACCATTGGCCATTGGTAGGCATGTTTTCCCCTCAGACCTAATAGTTTTGGAGTCACAAGGTTTGGATGTGATTTTGGGAATGGATTGGCTATCGTTGTATGGAGGAAACATCGATTGTGCCAGCAAGACGATTTTGCTTACCACCCTAGAAGGAAAAAGGATCAAGTATGTATCCTGGCACATGCCGAAGAGGACTCAAGTGAATTCCTTATCAGGAGTTGTACAGGAGGAAGTACCAGTGGTGAAGGATTATCCGGATGTATTTCCAGAGGAGTTGCCAGGCATGCCACCGGATAGAGACATTGAGTTCTTGATTGAACTTTTGCCAGGCACAGGGCCAATATCTAAGAGACCATACAGGATGCCCGCAAAAGATTTGGAAGAAATTAAGAAGCAGATCAAGGAGTTACTGGATAAAGGCTATATTCGCCCAAGTTCGTCACCTTGGGGATCACCAGTACTTCTAGTGGAAAAGAAAGATGGATCGCTGAGGATGGTTGTTGATTACCGTGGATTGAATGAAGTGACCATCAAAAACAAGTACCCGCTGCCGATGATCAATGATTTGTTTGACCGCCTACAAGGAGCTAAAGTATTTTCCAAGATCGATCTACGATCGGGATACCATCAGTTAAAGATTCGAGAGCAGGATATACCTAAGACGGCTTTTACCACCAGATATGGATTGTATGAGTACACCGTTATGTCATTTGGTCTGACTAACGCACCTGCCTATTTCATGAACCTGATGAACAAAGTGTTTATGGAGTTTTTGGATAAGTTCATCGTGGTGTTCATTGATGATATTTTTGTCTTTTCCAAGAATGAGGAAGAGCATGAGGAGCATTTGCGATTGGTACTTGAGAAGCTCAGAGAACATCAGTTATATGCCAAGTTCAGCAAGTGTGAATTTTGGCTGAAGGAAGTTGGATTCCTTGGACATGTTATTTCTGGAGAAGGAATAGCAGTAGACCCTGCCAAGGTTGACACAGTGACAAGTTGGGAATCACCCACGACAGTTGGAGAAATCCGGAGTTTTCTTGGACTTGCAGGATACTACCGGAGATTCATCGAGAATTTCTCGAAGATTGCTAAGCCCATGACTGAGCTATTGAAGAAGGACACCAAATTCAATTTGACTGAGGAATGTGAAGCTAGTTTCCAAGAGTTGAAGAAACGATTGGTTACATCACCAGTGTTGATTCTGCCAGATCAACGCAAGGATTATGCAATTTATTGCAACGCTTCTCGTCGAGGACTTGGAGCAGTGCTTATGCAGGAAGGAAGAGTTGTGTCATATGCCTCACGACAACTTAAACCCCATGAGAAGAATTATGCTACGCATGATTTGGAGTTAGCAGCCGTGGTGCATGCATTGAAGACATGGAGACATTTTCTCATCGGAAACCATTGTGAGGTGTACACGGATCACAAGAGTTTGAAGTATATTTTCACGCAGAAGGAGTTAAATCTCAGACAGAGGAGATGGTTGGAGCTCATTAAGAATTATGATATGAGATTGCATTATCACCCAGGAAAGGCTAACGTAGTAGCAGACGCGTTGAGCCGCAAGAGTCATGTCAACACCCTCATGACAGGAGAGTTACCTCAGGAGTTAGCCGAGGACCTTCGCGAGCTGTGTTTGGAGATAGTCCCTAGAGGCTATTTAGCGACACTGGAGATTCAGCCTACCTTGATAGAAAGGATCAGAGAAGCTCAGAAGACAGACAAGGAGATTGAAGAGATAAAGGAGAAGATGAGCAAAGGAAAAGCCAAGGGATTTCGTGAGGATGAGCACGATACCTTATGGTTTGAGGACCGCGTATATGTGCCTAATGATCCGGAGATCAGGAAGTTTATTTTGCAAGAAGCCCATGATTCACCGTACTCGATTCACCCAGGAAATACCAAGATGTATTTGGATCTGAAGAATACTTTCTGGTGGACCGGAATGAAGAAGGATATTGCAGAGTATGTAGCAGTTTGTGATGTATGTCAGAGAGTGAAGGCAGAGCATCAGAAGCCAGCAGGATTGCTACAACCATTGCCGATACCCGAATGGAAGTGGGATAAAATAGGCATGGATTTTATCACGGGATTACCCAGGACTCATGTAGTCTGAACAGAAAGTGAGGTTGATTCGCAATAGGCTCAAGGTAGCCCAGTTCAGGCAGAAGAGTTATGCTGATTCTAAACGAAAGGAGACAGTTCACGAAGTCGGAGACAGAGTTTATCTTCGAGTATCACCACTTCGAGGAGTGAAGCGTTTTGGAGTTAAGGGAAAGTTAGCGCCCCGTTTTATCGGACCATACAGAGTTTTGGAACGTATGGGAGAGGTTGCCTACAAGCTGGAATTGCCCGAAGGATTGTCTGGAGTTCATGATGTATTTCACGTCTCCCAGTTGAAGAAGTGCCACACAGAGATGGCTGAGATACCACTGAGAGATACTGTGCCGCTGGAAGCAATTCAACTGGAAAGTGATTTGACCTATGAGGAGAAACCAGTTAAGATTCTTGAGTATGCCAGCCGAGTTACCCGCAGTAAGGTTATCAAGTTTTGCAAAGTCCAGTGGAGTCACCACACGGAAGATGAAGCCACCTGGGAGCGAGAGGAAGATCTACGGAAGGACCACTCCCACCTGTTTTCTAGCCAACCCGAATCTCGAGGGCGAGATTCATCATAAGGGGGGTAGGTTTGTAACATCCCAAATTTTCAATTTGGTATGTTATACATAGATCATCATTGCATATCATATTTTATTGCATTTGACGAATCCTCGGTAAATCCTAAGCAACTCAAGGACCCTCGGAGAGAGTTGGGGATTTTCTCGAATTTTCATATTTGATTTTCATCAAATAATAAAACGAGGATTTTGGTTTTAATTATTTTCTCTCCGAAAAAATATTTCATTTTAAAAATAAACGAGAGGAGAAAATATGACTTCTCCAAAACAATTGAAATATTGGAGGAAAACTGTTAAAATCATTTATTGGATTTTATTTGCAATTTTAATTGCATTAAAAATATTGCATGTTTTCAAAAATTATTTTTGTGTCCAAAAAATGTTCACCCTATTCTAGATTTTCTAACTAGACGGGGAAAATTTATTTTATTGTTTTTGGACTTTTATTTATTTGTCTATGAATTTTTCGGCGGAACGTATTTAAAAAAAATGCATCGCGCCCGACCGGGCCGAGGCCCAGCCGAGCCGCCGGCCCGCCCGCGCCGTCTCCTTCCCCAGCACGACGCCGCCGCCGCCGGAGTCCGGCTTGGACAAGGGAGCCACCGCCGCCTTTGCCCCTTCCCCAAGCCACCTCCCCCCCCTCTCATATATAGGCCGCCGCCCCCCCTCCTTCTCAC
>NC_057802.1:215111499-215114782 GCF_018294505.1 Triticum aestivum | reverse complement strand
CCGCACCCCGCCGCCCTCGCCGCCCCTCGCCGGAGCTAGCCGGAGCCCCGCCGGAGCCCGCCCCCGATGAGGTATACCTCGCCGCCGTTCGTTGCCTGTTTTGTTTTAAAAAAACCGTTCGTTAAAAAAAACCCCTAGATCGATTTTTTTTCGGTTTTGTTATTTCGTGAGCATTCACCGACACGTTCGTTTTAGCGAACGCGTTCGTCGGATTTTCTCTATTAACGAACGTCCGTTCTTTAACCGTTCGTCCGTTTTTCTTTTTCGTCAGATTTTTCCACGATTATTTCAGATTCGATTTCTAATCGAATCTTCGTTCCTGTTTAACTTTTCGCTCGTTTATCGGAATCAGGCGATTCAAGCACCTAGAGTTTCGTCTCGAAATTCTCTTTCCGTTTAACCTACTCAAACAAGTTTTTGCTACTGTAAAATTTGACCTAGATCCAGATTAGTAAACGAAGCCTGTTTCTTTCGCAGTTTGACTTTCGTTGCTTCGTTCGAGTTGATTCTTTTTGCAAACCGGAGTTCTTAAGTTGAACTTTCTGGTTGGATCTTTCATTCGAGTTTTACCTATGCATTAGTTGAGTACTTATTGTTTGCTTGTTTGTTTGTGATAGAGTACCCGGAGTGTGCCGCTTGTTACTTCGAATCGCTAGGTTTCGCGGATCATCAGCAAGGCAAGTAACACTTTGATCATACCTTCCATACCCAGTTTTATTGCATTAGATCTATTTTCCTCAAACATTGCATGATTAGGATCTAATTAAATTGTGGGTATTGGGAAGTAGTTGAGGTAGTACCTATTACCTGTTCTTTTGTCAAACCCTTGGGAGTTACTTCTACGTTTGCTATTATATTGCCATGCTATGCTCGTAGACGTGGATTGGGTTTGAGAGATATTCATGACAGATGTGAGATTGATAATTAATGGTTTACTTAAGGTGGCAACTAAAACTCACATCTGGGTGGATTGAGGTACCTGGGTATTCCAGGATTGCCTGTTTTTCTTTTGGACCGCCACCCAGGTTCAAAGGGATCATAAGATTATTCATGCTGGAAACTTCCGTGTGCAGCCGCAAGCTATTATGGGCTCTAGCATAGTTGACTAAGTTGTGTGAACTCTTACAGTGGTAGACTAGCAGATGTAGGGGAAAGTAGGTGTAACTGTCTACCCATACGTAAGGTGCAAACACTTCTGAAAGACTGTGTCTCGGTCATCCGTTTCTCAAACATCGTGTAGTGCGAGAATCAAGCGGAGGCGATCGAGTCTTGTGGGGAAAAGTGCACAAACCTCTGCAGAGTGTACAAACTAATCATGGTTAGCCGTGTCCCCGGTTATGGACAACCTGAGTATCTAGTACTTGGATTATCATGTGAATCTCATCACCATGTTACTTTTAATTAATTTTGCTGGGTTTATGATGATTCTTAATTGGGATTGAGATGCTGTCAACCATCTCAATGTTTAACAACCACCATGATAGTTAAATAAAATTTATTCCTTTGCAGTAGGGAAAAATTAGCTTTTCGCAAAACCTTAACCATAGAGCTTTCCACCAGCCATATATGCATGTAGTATAGCATTATTTTTGTTCATTATTCTCTATGTGTTACATTGCCAGCATATTCTATGTGCTGACCCGTTTTCGGGCTGCAACGTTTCATGTTGCAGACTTTTCATACGATGAGTAAGGTGCCTTAGGTCATGGTCTTATACTCAGTGATGCCGCTGGAGTTGATGGACTCACTTATCTTCCAAGTCTTCCGCTGTTATCGTATTTAGATGGCCTTAAGCCATATTTATCATACTTATTCTCTTGGAGATATTCGATGTAATAAGTGTGTGATTGCTACTCTGTTATAAATCCTCCATTTGTACTGTCTGTGTCAGCATTACTGATCCAGGGATGACACTGGTGCACAGCAGCACAGACTATTTGAGGTCTGGTCGCTACAATGATAGTAAGCACCGTGATGTGGCCTTCGAGATCGGAGACCATGTCTACCTCCGCGTCTCTCCAATGAAAGGCACTCGTCGTTTCGGTATCAAAGGGAAGCTTGCCCCTAGATACGTGGGTCCTTTCAAGATCATTGGCAAAAGAGGCGACCTCGCGTATCAACTTGAGCTTCCTTCCAACTTCGTGAACGTGCACGATGTGTTCCACGTGTCACAGCTCCGCAAGTGCTTCAAGACGCCTGAGCGCACTATCAACTTCGAAGAGATTGACCTCCAAGAAGATCTGTCTTATCATGAGCACCCCATTGCTATTCTTGAAGAAACTGAGCGCAAGACTCGCAACAAGTCAATCAAATTCCTGAAAGTGAAGTGGTCGCCCCATTCCGACCAGGAAGCCACCTGGGAACGCGAGGACCACCTCCGTTCCGAATATCCGGAGTTCTTTCAGTCCTAGATCTCAGGACGAGATCCTCTCGTAGTGGTGGAGTGTTGTAACACCCCGCATGTAACTTGCCATATTTGTAACTCCGACTCTTGCCATTTTCGGCTATGTGCTATGATATTCCCTTCGTGGTCGGGTTTTGTTTTTCGTTTTGCATTTTTTTCATGTCATGCATTTCATATCATGTCATCATGTGCATTGCATTTGCATACGTGTTCGTCTCATGCATCCGAGCATTTTCCCCGTTGTCCGTTTTGCAATCCGGCGCTCCCATCTCCTCCGGCGCACCCCTCTTGTTTTCTTTCGTGAGCGGGTGTCAAACATTCTCGGAATGGACCGAGGCTTGTCAAGTGGCCCTAGTATACCACCGGTAGACCACCGGTCAAGTTTCGTTCCATTTGGAGGTCGTTTGGTACTCCAACGGTTAACCGGATAACCGCCAAGTCCATTTCTGTGTTGCAGAAAACCCCCCCTCAAAACCAGCCCAAAACCCACCAAACTCTCTTCCATGCTGTAGGTCGTTCGATCACGATCGTGTGGGCGAAAACCGCACCTCATTTGGAGCCTCCTAGCTCCCTCTACCTATTTATATGTGAGCCCTCCCGAAAACGATCGCAGCTGAAACCCTAGCCCTCTTCCACCTCGCGCCCGGACAATTTTCCCCGCCGCCGGACGTGTCCGCCGCCTCCGCCCGACGAATCCACGGCAGCCACGTGCGTCTCCGCCGCCGTCCGCCGCGCCGGGCCGCTCGGCCCGGGGCGGGCCCTCCCGGCCCGCGTGCGCCGCCGCCCGCCGCCCGCGCACCTGCCCCGCCGCCTCGCCGGTCGTCGCCGCCGCCACGGCACGGCGCCGCGCCCGAGCTCCGGCGAGCTCGCGCGCCGGCC
>NC_057802.1:215046131-215111020 GCF_018294505.1 Triticum aestivum | reverse complement strand
CGCGCCGGCCGCTCCTCCACGGCGCCGCTCGAGCCTGCCGCGCCTCCCCGCCGAGCTCCTCTGGCCGGTCTCCTTCCCCGACGGCCCCGAGCCCACGCCGGCCGCCCCTCCCTCCTTCTTCTCCGGTGAGCCGAGCCGCTGCCCCGACGAACCTCTCAGATCCCGATCCAAAATCCCGTGCGTTGACTTTTTCCCGACACCCCGATTTTTCCGAAGTCCTTAAGATTTCTCAGCAAGTACCCCTGCTCATAGCATCGTAACTCTCTGTTCATAGCTCCGTTTGGTGCTTTTAATGTATCGAATTGTTCGCCTCGTGATGCTCTACATTTTGTTCAATTGCACCATGTTCATTAGAGGCCATCTTGATGCCCAAATATCTTTTGCAAGAGTGCTAGTTTTTGTTATCTGCTGGTTCCTAGCAGAACTTGGAGATTTGTTATTCTTGTATCATTTAATCTGTGCATCTTATGGGCATGAGCTCTACATGTGTTTTGTTGTATGCCATGCCATATTTCCAAGGGTGTATGCCATGTATTTTTTTGATCTCTGTGGTGACTAGCACAAGCATGCAAACTAGGCTCCGTAATGTTTCTGATTTCAGGGACTATAATTTCTCTGTCTGTCTGCTGTTATTTTGTTGCCATGTAAACTTGATGCTACAGAGAGATCCATGCATATTTTGGAGATGTTCAGTAAGGATGTTTTGTAGATATTGTTGTAATTGATCCATTCCTTCCCTTGTTTGCAATTATGGAGTGCCATAGCATGACTCAATCTTGCTCTACTTTTGCTATAAAATATTTGTGGCAGATTCTTAACATGATATTCATTTTTGCCAAGCTCATTGTAGGTGATCCATACATGCTATGTATTTGCTCTTGCCATGGATAGCTTCATAAACTTGCCATATTGCTGTAGGTATATTTGTTTTGTCATGAATTTCTTTGTGGTTTGTGCATCAAGCTCACCAAGATGCCCTCATATTATTGTTTCTGCCATGCTCTGCAAGTCTGAAACCTAATAACGGAACTTGCTATGTTTACAAGGTTGCCATCATATCTTCTGGTCCTTTTTGGATTATGGTCAGTAAGGGACGTTTGTCATATGCATTTAGTAGAATACTTCCATGCCTAGTTTGGCCATGTTAAGTTCCTGCAGCATGTTGATTTCATGCTCTGAACATTGCTACCTGATGCGGTTTTCTGCCATGTCCAGTATTTGACTAAGTCTGTGAACCTGTTATCTTTTGCACTTTTGCCATGCTTGTTTGAGCTTGTTATGTTGTGAACTAGCCGTAGCCCAGTGTTCATCTTTTGTCAAGAATCTCCTGTAGATCACTACCATATGCTTTGTTGCTATGTTGGAGTGCTGTAGCATTGTTGCTTGTTGCATTTTAAGTGCTATCGTGCTGTTAATCGCATATTCGTGTCATTCTTGTTTTGCTTGCCATTTGCAAACCGTGCATCCGTTTCCGGTGATCTTTATATCGATTTCGACCAAAATCATCTCATCTTTCCAGTGGCATGCTTGGTTTGCCAAGTTATTGACTTGTTCATCATTTTCCTTCCGGAGCACGCTTATGCATCGCATATCATATCTCGCATATCATACATGTTTTGCATCATGTTGCTTGTGCTTTTCTCGTGATTGATTGTGGTTCCGTTGCTTGTGTTCTTGTCTTGGGTAGAGCCGGGAGACGAGTTCGTGAACGAGGAACCTGTTGAGTACGCTTACGAGGATCAAGCTCTCGACAACTCTGAGAACCTTGCAGGCAAGATGACCACCCCTCGAAATCACTTCTATCTTTGCTTTGCTAGTTGTTCGCTCTATTGCCATGCTGCGCTTCCTATCTTTTGCTATTATCATGCCTCCCATGTTGCCATGTCAGCCTCTAACCATCCTTTCCCAGCAAACCGTTGTTTGGCTAAGTTACCGCTTCTGCTCAGCCCTTCTTATAGCGTTGCTAGTTGCAGGTGAAGATGAAGTTGGTTCCATGTTGGAACATGGATATGTTGGGATATCACAATATCTCTTATTTAAATTAATGCATCTATATTTATTTGGTAAAGGGTGGAAGGCTCGGCCTTATGCCTGGTGTTTTGTTCCACTCTTGCCGCCCTAGTTTCTGTCATACCGGTATTATGTTCCTTGAGTTTGCGTTCCTTACGCGGTTGGGTGATTTATGGGACCCCCTTGACAGTTCGCCTTGAATAAAACTCCTACAGCAAGGCCCAACCTTGGTTTTACCATTTGGCACCTAAGCCTTTCCCCCGGGTTTTCGCGAGCCCGAGGGTCATCTTATTTTAACCCCCGGGCCAGTGTTCCTCTGAGTGCCGGTCCAAACTAGAGCACCGTGCGGGACCGTCCCTTGGCAACTTGAGTTATGTTGGTACCTGTACGCTTCGCTTATCCGGTGTGCCCTGAGAACGAGATATGTCCAGCTCCTATCGGGATTTGTCGGCACATTCGGGTGGCTTTGCTGGTCTTGTTTTACCATTGTCGAAATGTCTTGTAAACCGGGATTCCGAGACTGATCGGGTTTTTCCGGAAGAAGTTTTATCCTTCGTTGACCGTGAGAGCTTATGATGGGCTAAGTTGGGACACCCCTGCAGTGTATTATCTTTCGAAAGTCGTGCCTGCGGTTACGAGGCAGATGGGAATTTGTTAAGGTCCGGTTGTAGAGAACTTGTCACTTGACCCAATTAAAATACATCAATCGTGTGTGTAGCCGTGATGGTCTCTTCTCGGCGGAGTCCGGGAAGTGAACACGGTCTGAGTTATGTATGACGTAAGTAGGAGTTCAGGATCAGTTCTTGGTCATTGCTAGATGACGACCGTTCCGTTGCTTCTCTCCTTGCTCTCTTTTGCGTATGTTAGCCACCATATATGCTTATTGCCGCTGCAGCTCCACCTCATAACACCATCCTTTCCTATAAGCTTAAATAGTCTTGATCTCGCGGGTGTGAGATTGCTGAGTCCTCGTGACTCACAGATTCTACCAAAACAGTTGCAGGTGCTGACGATGCCAGTGCAGATGATGGGATCGACCTCAAGTGGGAGTTCGATGAGGAACGTGGTCGTTACTATGTGTCTTTTCCTGATGATCAGTAGTGGAGCCTAGTTGGGACGATCGGGGATCTAGCATTTGGGGTTATCTTATTTTCATTTGGATCTTGACCGTAGTCGGTCTATGTGTGTTTTTTTGGATGATGTATGAATTATATTTATGTATTGTGTGAAGTGGCGATTGTAAGCCAACTCTTTATCCCATTCTTGTTCATTACATGGGATTGTGTGAAGATGACCCTTCTTGCGACAAAACCACTATGCGGTTATGCCTCTAAGTCGTGCCTCGACGCGTGGGAGATATAGCCGCATCGTGGGCGTTACAAATATGGAAGGTGCTCTTCAAGGCCGGATAGACACCACCGCCTGCGACCGAAGACCGCAGGCTTAGTGTAAAGCGCCGGCTCAATCCGGTCAGTTCCTTTAATGTTTTCAAGGAGTACCCCCTACTAGCATATTTTGAGGGAAAACTTAAGCTTCCTTCCTCCATTTTCAGGCCTGGATTAAGTTGGCCGAGAAGATTAACTGTCCGGTCCGCTACCCGAGGACCAGGTATTTCCATTATTGGAGAAGATTAACTGTTCCCCACGCCTTATGAGGTGTCGAAGACGGCTAAGAAGGCGGACCAAGGGGCCAAGAAGGACCTTCGCCGGAGAAGCACTCCGGATGAGACGTCCGAAAGCGAGAGTTCCTCTTCGTCCACTAACGACGATGATGAAGAGGAAGAAGAAAACGACTCCCCTCCTGAAGCGGGGAGGAAGAAGAGAGCGGCCCCCACAAGCCCGGAGGTGGAAGCGCCTAAAAGGGTTAAAGGCTCCCTCGCGGATAACTCTGCATGGGACGTCGACAGCAGTCCGGAACGGCCTCGCCGGACCAAGCCTCGGGCCGCTTCGTAAGTACCAGAATTCGCAAAAGTCTGGCCTTCCTGGTTTGTAATATTGACATATTGTAAACTTTTGTCATTGCAGTCCGGTGCGCGGTGACTCCCCGCGATCCTCGACAGAGGATTCGCTAGACACAGAGGAGATGGCTAGCATATCTCCGCCACCTGCTCATTCCGTCTCACCCAAGGTGATGACGAGGTGGTGTCCAAAAAGGCCTTCCCAGACCGGGGGGAGTTTCCGGAGATCATCGGGGTGACGCCCCAGGATGACTCCTCGGACGCCGAACACATGGGGGAAAAAGCCCCCATGGAGACTGGTGAAGGGGTTCGAGTTCCCTTTGGACCTTAGCTGGATACAGTTCCGGAAATCTATACGGCTCTGGGGTCCAGGGAATGGCATTCCCCCCAAGGAGGGAGCGTGCCTGTTCCACCGGTGACCTCTGCCCAACCAAAGGCACTGGATAATCTGCTGGAGGCGCTGCGAGGCGCCTCTATCGTGGATGAACATCGTGTCCTTATGGACACGGTAATAGAGAAGGTTCAGTTCACTAAAAGCGGATTGACTGAAGCCTGCACTAGCCTTCTAGGAGGCTTTGAGGTAAGTAATGTGATTATAGGAAAAATATCACAGTATAGACAATAGCCCCTGATACTCTGTTTGGTGTTCGTGAAGAAAAGCCTAACAGAGGATCAAAAAATCACAGGAGTCTAACATGAGTTGTCTATGTGAATAAGCAGGTATCGCTGCAGGCTGCCACTGCTCATGCTGCGGAGGTCTCCGGACTGAAGCAGAAATTGGAGCGGGCCGAGGAGGAGCTCGGCCGTGTGAAGAAGCAGTTGGAGGATAGCTGAGGTATGCAGTAACCCGTGGGTACATTTTGAAAAAATGAATAGTCCGACCAGACTGAAAGTGTCATAAACTTTATTAGGGGCCGCGGCCGAGGTGGCAACCCTGAAGAAGGCGCTGGCCGAGGCCGAGGACGAAGCGGCCAAGGAGCGTGTCTTGCGCAAGAAGCACGAGACCCGGGTTGGTGAGGCGCAGCAATAGCTCCAGGGCGCGATAGAAAAATTCGAGGCCCTGGAGCGCGATTGTAAGGTGCAAGAGGCCGATTTGGCGAAGGCTCGCCAGAGCGCTCAGGATGCGCGAGACGAAGCTCAGAGCGCCCTCCAGGAGATTCAGGTGGCCCAACAGATTGCGACGGGTAAGTCCTTCACCATGCCAAGCAAGTATGTAGAATCAACGTCCCTTGTACTTATCCTGAATTTCGGTTTTCCAGGGGCATTTATAGATCTACCGCACAGTGTATCCGATGCGGCCGAGCATTATAGAGCTGAGGAAGGTATGTCCACGAAGAAGCTGTTCTGGTCCCAATATCTGGGATCCGAACGTCCGGTACGCTTTAGCGACCAGCTAAAGCAGCTGGTCGAGCTGCATCGGTTGGCAGAGTTAGCCATGAAGGACTTTATAGTCCGGCTGTGGCCTGCCGATCCCATACTTGGCAGCTATTTCGGACATGTGCGGCGGCTCATGAGTGCCTGTCCGTGGCTCGAAGCCGTGAAGCGACCGGTCTGCATTGAAGGTACACGTATGGCTTTTGCCTGCGTCAAGACGCATTGGGCGAAGCTAGATACCAAGAAGCTGATGACCGAGGGGCCGCCGGAGGGCAAGGAGCATCGTCGACCCGAGCATTATTTTGATGGTGTCCTGGAGGGGTCCCGTCTTGCGCGGAGCAGTGTTCGAAGGATATTATATTCCCATGAGAACATATGTATTTTCTTGCCCTGTAATATGAAACAAAGATGTTATGTAATATAATGTTGATGATTTTGAATTTTACCTCATGTGCGGCCGTTTATTAAATCTGAGGGATGACCAGTCGTCGGCTTCAGCCCCCACGTAGAGAGTACGTGGGTGTTCGTGATAAATCTAAACACTCTTTACTCCACATTCTGGTCCTTAAAGGAGGTGTTTAACGCAACGAACAAGGCAATCAGCCTATGCGGCCTTTACCGCCCTCACTTAGCCAAAGGAGTTTGACAGTGAATAAAGTAGGCGAAGCCCCTGGTTTTCGGAAGGCCGAATTAGGGGCGCTATACATGCCAAATCGGAAGAACCAATTCTTCGAAAGAAGCGGGAAAAAGCTCCAACGATTTGGAACCTCATGAACAGCTGACCGGCTCTCGCCGCATCATGACAGTCAGTTTTCGGCTATCACTACTGAGGTGCTCGTCCAGAAGAACCGGGACACAATCGTAGTAGTTCTCCCTTTACTACCCTAGCCGATATAGCATAACGTAAGGTAGTAAGCACAGGAGCCGGGCAACCCAACTATTGACCAAAGACATGATTCAGAGCCGATGCATATAACGCTATAAGTTCGGGGTGCCGAACTATACTGAAAAAGTGTTCGGACTTTTATTGTCGTGATGCGGGGTATAATGAAGCCCCTGGCGTATTAGTACGTACCATGATGTACGTGTGCAAAGAGTGATAGATACTGAGGTGAGGAAATGGAAAAGATTAAGTAATGAGCTGGCGCCACCATTTATTCAGCTTTGTGATGTAATCAGTACGTCGAGGCGTACTTTGTACCAGTAATGCGATAAGCAAGTAAGGCTATTTAACATGCCGTAACCAAGGGCGAGCTGCATGCGGGTATGTAAAACAACTATATTAATCATTCATTAGAGACCACCTAGGGGTTCCCTTGTACGCCAGAGCTTGTTGCCTCCTTGGTGTGTTCTGCAAACGGGTCGTCCACATAGACCTTGAAAAAGAAAAGAAAAACCCGTCAAAAGAAAAAACAGAAGCGTGCGAATCCCAGGGTCTATCAAGCCGTATTGTGGATCGCGAGCGAGTTGTGCCTCCGTCCGTACCCATGGCGTTTCGAGTGCGTAGTTTAAATGCGCGTGGTACTAACACCATTGCCTCATCAGGGCTGGGACGGAGGCCAAATTGCTAGTTTGGCTTGTGACGAGCCGAGCTGTCCTGCTGCAGTGTAGTCCGGACCCTCTTAGTGGTGTCCAGGGGCTCGACAGCCGGATTATAGTGCTGCTTGAGAAGGCCACTCTGTACTTTTGCTGCTAGGGCGGCGGTGTGCTCCTCTGTTCGGAGGGAGCGTTCCGTATTTCCGTTTACCGTAATGAAGCCACGTGGACTGGGCATCTTCAGCTTAAGATAAGCATAATGCGGCACCGCATTGAATCTAGCAAATGCGGTTCGTCTGAGCAGCGTGATAGCCGCTGCAGAATAGGACAATATCGAAGATTAGTTCTTCGCTTCGGAAGTTATCCGGAGAACCGAATACTACTTCCAGCGTTATTGAGCCCATACAGCGGGCCTCTACGCCTGGAATGACTCCTTTAAAGGTGGTCTTTGATGGTTTGATTCGTGAGGGGTCAATTCCCATCTTCCGCACTGTGTCTTGATAGAGCAGGTTGAGGCTGCTACCACCGTCCATCAGGACTCGAGTTAGGTGGAACCCGTCAATAATTGGGTCAAGAACTAGTGCGGCTGAACCGCCGTGGCGGATACTAGTGGGGTGGTCTCGGCGATCGAAGGTGATCGGGAATGACGACCATGGATTGAATTTTGGGGCGACTGGCTCTACCGCGTAGACGTCCCTGAGTGCGCGCTTGCGCTCCCTTTTGGGGATATGTGTAATTTATATCATGTTCACCGTTTTGACTTGAGGGGGAAATTTCTTTTGCCCCCCGGTGTTTGGCTGCCGGGGCACTTCGTCATCGTTCTCGCTCTGTGATTCCCCTTCTTTGCCTCTGCTATTTGCTTTGCTGGCTTGTTTGAAGACCCGGCAATCTCTATTGGTATGGTTGGCCGGTTTGTTTGGGGTGCAATGAATTTGGCAAGGACGATCAAGTATGCGGTCCAAGCTGGATTGTTTTCCGTTGCTCCTTTTATAGGGCTTCTTTCGCTGGCCGGACTTGGAGCCACTGAACCCGGCATGAACTGTTGTGTCATCGGTGTTATCGCCGTTGCTTCGGCGTTTGTTTCTATTGCACCGGAGCTTGCGGGTGCTGTTCTTGGCCTCGGAGGGGCTTGTTTCGTTGGCCGTATTGTTACTACAGGCCAGCCAACTGTCCTCTCCCGCGCAAAAGCGGCCCATGAGTGCCGTGAGGGCTGCCATGGACTTCGGCTTTTCTTGGCCGAGGTGGCGTGCTAGCCATTCGTCACGGATGTTGTGTTTGAAGGCTGCTAAGGCCTCGGCGTCCGGACAGTCAACGATCTGGTTCTTTTTGGTTAGGAACCTAGTCCAGAATTTTCTAGCTGATTCTCTAGGTTGTTGAACTATGTGGCTTAAATCATCGGCGTCTGGTGGCCGGACATAAGTTCCTTGGAAGTTGTCTAGGAAAGCTTCTTCCAAGTCCTCCCAGCTGCCGATAGAATTTTTAGGCAGGCTGTTAAGCCAGTGCCGAGCTGTCCCTTTGAGCTTGAGTGGGAGGTATTTAATGGCGTGGAGATTATCTCCTCGAGCCATGTGGATGTGGCGGATGAAATCCTTGGTCAACACTGCCGGATCGGTTGGTGTGTAGGTTGCATGGACGTAATAAAACTGACAAACTCCATTAACTGATGGATATGGTTTGCTTAATTATGTATATATTTCTTGTGTGTCCAGTAGGAAGTCAATATGAGTGATCGTGCGTGGATGTACACCGGTTACACTAGTAAGAAAGTTTGGACCAAGGAATGGTTAACAAAAACCAAGGGGTTTGTTAGAGCCGCATTTGCAAATGGCTAGGAATTAAGCTGGTGCCCCTGTGTCCGGTGCGACAACTACAAAATGAGGGACGAGCTTGAAATGAGTAAAGACATGTAGAAGTTTGGTTTTACGCCTGGTTACACGGTCTGGACATTACATGGTGAGTCTGCCCAACGTGCCAGAGCCGAGGTGGTTCGTTGTCCCACCGACGAGCATGGTACCGGGATGGAAGACATGGTGCAAGACTTTGACGATGCTCGGGACTCGGACGAGGAGATGGAGGAATCTGCAAAGGCCTTCACTGAAATGTTGGAGTCCTCAAAACGTCCTCTCCACGAGCACATTGAGCTTTGTCAGCTGGATGCCATCTCACAAATAATGGCTTTGAAGGCTCAATTCAACTTGGGTAGAGAATGCTACAACGTTATGATGACAGTATTCGGACGATTTCTACCCAAAGGCCATGTGCTACCTCCAAACCTGTACGAGTCAAACAAAATCCTCTGTGCTCTTAAGATGCCCTATGAGAAGATACATGCCTGTGAGAAAGGATGTGTCTTATTTAGGCTTCAGTATGAGGACTTCAACTATTCTCCGATTTGCAAGTCTTCCAGGTATGTTGTGGTAGACAACGATATGGGTGAGAAGACGCAGACCAAAATACCCGTTAATGTTCTTCGGTATATGCCAATCATACCAAGACTTCAAGGTCTTTTCATGGTGAAAGAGACGACCAGACAGATGACATGGCACAAAACGGGCAAAAGAACCGAACTAGATGCAGATGGGAATGTGATGATGGTGCACACATCGGATGGTGAAGCGTGGAAGCGCTTCGATGCATTACATAAGGAAAGAACGGCAGATCCAAGGCATCCTCGAGTTGCCGTCAGCATGGATGGGTTCAGTGTGTTTGGTCACACGGTAGCCCAATACAGTTGTTGGCCCGTGTTTTTCATTCCACTCAATCTCCCCCGGGCAGATTATGCAAATAAAGAACATTTTCCTGACATTGATAATTCCAGGGCCCAACTAACTAGGGAAGAATATGAATGTGTACATGCAGTCGCTTAAGGACGAATTGCAAGAAGCTTGGGATAATGGGTTCAAGACATATGACACCTTTAGCAAACAGAACTTCATAATGCGTGCCTGGTACATGTACTCGACGCATGACTTGCCGGCGTATGCGCTATTCGTTGGCTGGTGTGTGCATGGAAGGTTCCTGTCGTGGTTTTGTCATGGCAGATGTCCTAGAGAAAGGACTTAGTCGTGGAGCCATCACTACGAGTTAACTTAAAGGGGTTAAAGCGGACAAGGGACGCAAGAGAGTTTTTATACTAGTTCGTCCCCTTACGATGAAGGTAAAAGCCTACGTCTAGTTGTGATGGAATTGATGGGGTTTCGATGACCAGGGAGCGAATACGCTTTGCCTGAGTCTCGAGTTGTTGTTTGTTGTCCTTGAACCGCTGCCGGGTCGTCCCCTTATATACATGGGTTGACGCCCGTCGGTTTACAGAATCCCGAGGCTGGCTCATAATCGTGTCCGGCTCAGTCTCTACTACTTCTATCTTACAACACAAGTTTACATATCAATGCCGGTTTATGTCTACAGGCCTTAAACCGGCTTTGGGCCCTGGGCCTTCATAAAGCGTCACCGTCTGTCTTCATGGACTTCAGATACAGATGAACTACTTATGGGGTTAACCCGGCCTCGCCTGGCCGGTTTACGCCCGGTGGTAATATCCCCAACATTAGGCCCCAGATTGATTTGAACTGGTTCATGTCAATCCTCAATACTTAAGAAAATTTCTTCTTCAACATCTTCACATAATCTTGTAAACCGCCATGACATCATCTTCTAGGACCATGGTAAACCGCCGTGACGTCACCTGTTATTAAAACTGTGTATAATTCACCTTCATTAATGAGCCTCCGACAATCGAGGCGACAGCTCCGCCTCATATCCAAAATTTAGGCTCCTCGATTCTCGCGCCTGACGCTTATCTTTCTGCCCTCATAAATATGGCCAGGGGATCTTTCCATTTTCCCCCTCGTGCCTCTTCGCGTCGTCGTCTTTCTCGCGCCGACCGACCCTCAAGCTCTGCCGCCGCCGTCATCCTTCGCCTCTGCTTCGACAAAGGCCGCTGCATCAACCTGATCATATCAGATAAAAGCGGTGATCCTCCGCTGCTTCCTCCTACACCAGTAAGTCCCTCTTCTTCTCGCCCTAGATCCGCCATTAGGGTTCGGTGTTCTTCATAGCTTGAAGCTGTTCTTCCTTCGGTAGCACCAATGACCGGTTAGATCTGACTATTTTCAGCGCCTTTTGTAGTTTAAAATCCTTTCTTCTTGTTAAGGCACCTGCTTGATATCCAACTCATCTGAACTTGGTGAACCTTGAACACGCTGGAAATTAGGTCATTTTGTTTTTCCAACGCGCGGTAGATCTGAAATTACCCTGGCAAGATGTGAAACTTGTTTCTTCCTTCACTTATACATTTTTAATACCAGATTGGGCGGTTTAACTTCATATACAGAATGATGACCCAGTAGATACCATTAGTTCCCTGTTGAACCGCCAATGCATTCATCATTGTACTGTTTCCATTGTCGAACTCCGGTTTACGGATAACCAATTCCGGTTTAACAATATGCTTACATCCTTATATCGCTGTATAGTTGTCCTTTGTAAATCTTAAACCGGCAATAATCATGTTTCAGATCTTTCATTGCCATGGCCAAGCAAGTCTATGAATGCAATTGGGCTCCTTCTCGAGTAACCGAAGAACAGTTAAATCTTGTTAAAACGGGCGCTTTAGCCAAGAAAGATGTCATCCACTAGAGGGTCCCTGGCCCGGAAAATCCTCCTACACCCAAGGACGGAGAGGTAGTCGTGTTTGCTGACCACCTGAGTCGAGGTTTTAGCCCTCCCGGTTTGAAATTTTTCCAAGATGTACTAGCCAATTTTCAGCTGCACCCTCAAGACATCGGTCCCAATTCTTTGACCAACATCTGCCACTTCCAAGTCTTCTGTCAGGTTTATCTGCAAGAGGACCTACAGTCGAACTGTTTAGGGATTTCTTTCACTTAAACCGTCGCACAGAGTTCTCGGATGGACCCAATACGGAACTGGGCGGAATGGCGGTTCATAAAAGGAAAGAAGTCACCTTCCCTCATCCCAAACTCCACAGTCACCCCAAAGAGTGGAACCAGACTTGGTTTTATTGCATGGATACATCTCCATCTGATGAAAACCCCCTGTCGGGTTACCGCCCTGAACGCCTGAGCAACACACATCCTTTTTCTCAGAGGTTGACTGCAAGAGAAAGGGCCAACTATGCTCCTCAATTATCAAAGCTCAGAGCCTTCATGGCCAACGGTTTGACAGGAGTTGATCTTGCTCGTTGTTGGATAAGCTGGAGTATTCTACCCTTAAGCCGGCGCTCCGGTTTGATGTGTGAGTATACCGGGAGTTTGAAGGATGCTCAGCGGCACATTGACATTCAACTTACAGATGCAGAAGTCACTGAGGCTGTAAACAAGATACTGAACGAACCGGAGGCTGTCTGTGCCCAAACCGGACTACTCCCTTTCTGCACTTTCAACAAACCACCAGCTGTAAGAATCATATAATCTTTTTATCTGAAGTTGCTTCTGTCCAAATATTCTTTGAAAGTGTGATTATTTTCTGATAGGGTGATGATCCGTTCTAGAACAAGAAACCATCACAAGACAAACCGGCGAAGCCACAAAACAAACCGGTCAAGCCAATTCGTCCAAAGACCAAGGTTGTTAAAAAACCTGCCAAGAAAAGGACCACTGCATCCTCCGATCTACCAGCTGATGACGATCTGGGTAATCCGGAACTAGAGGTAGAACTTGACTCTCTTGGTTCATTTTTCGTACACCTCATTGACAATGATTATTATCAGGACGATGCTGAAGGCAGTCATGCTGATGATATAGAGGTAATCATTCTTTCCTCCGATTCAGATCCTCTGCCGACATCAAAAATCCGTCCAGCAAACCGAAAAGTAAAATTTTCTCACCCCCTTGCTTACTTGGACCCAAACTTTCTTTTGAAGACACAGCAGCATGAGGCTCGCCGCACAACCCGGCACAACGGCCAGGTAGTTACCTCCGCCGGTTTACTGAACAGCCCGGTTCGGAAACGCCGATCAGAGGTCTCTTATCCCATTGATACTTCATGCCCCAAAGCAGGTTGTTTCCGCCAGCCTCTTAACCCGTCTGATTCAAATTATCAGGGTACTTCTCACTCATCTTCTGGCGAGTCGTCGGCCACAAAACTTCCACCCCTCAAAACGGTTCTTGGGTGAGCTATAAACTTGTTGTTATCCTTGACGTTGCTATTTTGATATACTGTACTGATCCTCTTGTTTATTTTTCTCAGCGCCAAGCCCAGACCCAGCAAGAAAGCTCGTTTGAATAAACCGGCTGATGAAGACGTGGCTGTTGAACCAGAGAAAACTCCGGATCCTGAAGAGACCAACATTGATGCCATACTGAATGACCCACCGCCTCAAGATCATGACTTCGTTGCTGAGCAGGCAGAAGTTGACACCACAAGCCATGCTGACCAGCCAACCAGCCCTGTCCGAACAGACAATAAACCGGCAAGTCCAGTTAAAAATACTGACAAACCGCCAACCCCAGTAACGGCTGCTGATGACAAAGATGATGACATTATGGTTACTGGCACTGGCCATACCGCTCCGGGCGATCCTGTCGCTTTGTCAAAGCATACTGCCAAAGATGAGCTCTCTGCAATTGGCAAAGGCAAATGGAACGCCGATTTGTCAAAGTATGCCCATCTGAATGTTCAAGACCTTCACTCTGGCTTCCTGAACCGTCTGTACACCAGCCGTGACTATGAAGCCGGTTTGGTAAATATGATGAAGGAGCGATATGAGGTAACTTCATAAGTGTTTCTCTCTTATATTTAATTGCAGCTTATCAACTCCAGTAGCCTCCAAGTGATGGTTTAAAATACCAATTTAAACCGGGACTTAGTAACAATTTCATGTTTTGCAACAATGCATCTTAACTTCACTGATGTAGCCCCCAAGGGCCGGTTTAACTTTACAAAGATGAACCGGGACTTTGTAGAAGAATTCCCATATCAGGATTTTATGAGCAAATACACATTAGCCCCCAAGTACCAAGCTTAATACTTGTATTGTGCTTGGGACTTGTAAAAAATTTCTGATAAAGAGCAAATATGCATTAGCCCCCAAGTACTAAGGGCATAACTTGTTATGTGCTTGGTACTTCAAATATGTATTGTCAACTCATTATATATCTGTCTCTTTATAGGCTGAACTGAGCAAGAAGGAAAGCCAACCCGCTGATCTGCAAGAAAATATCAAGTCCCAACAGGCCGAAACTTCCAAGGCAAAAGATGAGTTGACGAGCGCCTTAGCCGCTATGGAAAAGCTAAAGGAGAACTTCAACAAGGGGCGGGCGGATTGGAAGACAGAGAAATCCGCTTTGCAGAAAAGAGCTGAAGACGCAGAAGCAGCTCTTAAACCGGTGGTAGACGAGCTGACTGGTGTAAAGCGGCAAGTACATGCTATGACCGCTGCTGTATTTCGTAAGCATCCCTGCTTTATACTGTCAACATATCTTCCTATGTGTAACTGGTTTACTGATGTTTATAATGATGCAGGAACTCGCATTAGCCATCTGGGCTCTGACGTACAGAAGAAATTGAAAGCGGCCTATACTCTGATAGAGCAGCTGTATACCGGTGCGCAGCGGATCATCTGCACCGCTTCACACAACAAACCTCCTCCAACATTGATCAAGGACACCTTAGAAAGGCTATCCATGCTGCCTGCCCGGGTTGAAGAACTAAAGAATGCTGCGGCAAGGGCCGGAGCTCTGACTGCTCTAACCCGGGCAAAGGCGTGGGTGCCTGATCTTGATCCGGTGGATGTGGCTAAAGGCTTCCGAAGCTTAAAAGAAGATGGATCGGAATTTGGCCAGGAGGATCTCCGCGCCATAAACTGGGAAGTACGTCCACTGGCTTGTCAATTGGCTGAAGAAGCTGATCTCTCATACTATCAGGCAAGTTATGATGACAAGAACAGATGAATTGCTGTACCAATTCCGGAAGCGCAAAATCAGATCCCTCCAATCTGTAAGCACACTTATGCCCCTGATATTGAACCGTCAACCCTTATAAGCGACGAAGTTGTGTTCCAAGCTTTAACTGGGATCGACTGGACAACTGTTGACTTCCAGCCGCTGGGTAGAGACGAAGAAGATGAACCGGTGCAAGATGATCCGCAGCCGTCAGGTCAAGCTGATAAGCAATCATAATCCGGGGGCCGATTTAGTCTTCCACGCTGCAATGCTTATTGAGAAACAATTATCCCTTTCGGGCACTGAAACGCCTTGTAATAGGCTAGTTAAAACACTTGGTCTGTTATGCCTTCCTGCATATTTATCTGCAACTGATGCGTGTTAATCTGCCATGCTTAAGATATGATGTTCATAATCCATAGCTATTTATTCAAGTTGTTCCTGCAGATAAGAAGCTTAAAGCGCCCTGGCGGTTTACCACCGGGTGGGTCATGATACCCAAATATATATATATGACGAAGGTTTATAACCAAGGTTGTAAAAGATAACCAAATATGGAAATATATGATACCTGTGACCGTTAGGCATAGTGTTGGCTGACCAACTTTGTAATGAGGGTAATAACCCTAATCCGGAGTAGAAGTAACTCCTATTATATAATGCCAGTTTATAATAAAACCGTTCCGGGTTGTGATAAACACCGGTTTATTCCATACTGGTGACTTTGAGTCAAAACCAGACCGGGCTGATAGTCTCCGGATTATAACTTGATCATGTACTGACAACTTGTAGTTGACAGCCTAATCGAGTTGATAAACACCGGTTTGAAAACATCACAAATCTTATCAAAAGAAAGAAAAACTTAGAAAAAGGCAAATAAAACCGTTGTAGTCGAGGCTTTTCACGGGCTGCCAGGCCCTAAATTCGACAGCAAAGAATCCCCAAACAACATTGTGAGCTGTGCTCAGTGGGTGCCTATGTTTGAGCTGTTGTTTTACAACACTCTCTTTGGCCCCGGATTGATGTGGCTTTGAGCCGATCAAGAGGTGTGACTGTGGTTCGGATATGACCAAGCCCCCAAGTGATGTTGTGGCATTGCACCGATCAAGAGGTGTAGCTATGGTTCAGGTACGACCAAGCCCCCAAGTGATGTTGTGGCATTGCGCTGATCAAGAGGTGTAGCTATGGTTCGGATACGACCAAGCCCCCAAATGATGTTGTGCCATTGCACCGATCAAGAGGTGTAGCTATGGTTCGGGTACGACCAAGCCCCCAAGTGATGCTGTGGCATTGCGCCGATCAAGAGGTGTAGCTATGGTTTGGATACGACCAAGCCCCCAAGTGATGCCATATAAAGCTTAGAGAAGCAAAATCAAGGGGTAAACCGGATGCCGCTTTGTAAGCTCCATGTAACCACACATGATGTAAGAAAAACAACAGATACCCCGCTTTAGCCGAGGTTCCGGTTTATTATATTGATCATAATATATATATTGTCATAATATGTACATAAGCAGAGCCTATAGCTCAAGTATAGTAAGGCCAAAGATGAGCAATATTCCACGGCCGGTTGGTCTCTTCCTCCGATTTACATGAGTCTTTGCGCTCTCGAACATCGATTAGGTAGTACGACCCGTTGTGTTGATTCTTGCTGACCACAAAGGGTCCTTCCCAAGGGGGGGATAGCTTGTGCATATCCGTCTGTTCCTGGATGAGCCGAAGCACCAAATCACCTTCTTGAAAGGTTCTGGTTCTAACCCGGCGGCTATGATAACGATGCAAATCTTGCTGATAAATCGCCGAACGGGCTGCCGCCATGTCACGTTCCTCATCTAACAGGTCAAGAGCTTCCTGCCATGCCTTCTCGTTGTCAGCTTCAACATATGCCGCTACACGAGGCGAGTCATGACGGATGTCACTAGGAAGAACTGCTTCCGCTCCATAAACCATGAAGAATGGTGTGTATCCTGTCGATCTGTTGGGTGTGGTATTGATGCTCCACAACACAGAAGGTAACTCCTCAACCCAACAACCCGGCGTCTGTTGCAAAGGAACCATAAGCCGGGGTTTGATGCCTCTCAAAATCTCTTGATTGGCCCTCTCCGCTTGACCATTAGACTGTGGGTGAGCCACTGATGACACGTCAAGCCGGATGTGCTCACGTTGACAGAACTCCTTCATGGCACCTTTTGACAGGTTGGTACCATTGTCTGTTATAATCTTGTGTGGAAAGCCGAACCGGAAGATCACCTTTTTGATGAATTGAACCACCGTGGCTGCGTCACACTTACTAACTAGCTCTGCCTCCACCCACTTCGTGAACTTATCAACCGCCACCAAAAGGTGGGTCTTCTTGTCCTTGGACCTCTTGAAAGGCCCAACCATATCCAGCCCCCAAGTTGCAAACGGCCAGGTGATTGGAATCATCCTCAATTCTTGAGTCGGTACACGAGCGCGCCTTGAGAATTTCTGACAGCCATCACATCTTTTGACCAAGTCCTCGGCATCAGTATGAGCTGTCAACCAATAGAAACCGTGACGAAACGCCTTGGCCACCAAAGATTTTGAACCGGCGTGGTGACCACAATCTCCTTCGTGGATCTCACGCAAAATTTCATGGCCTTCCTCAGGAGACACACAGCGTTGAAACGCCCCTGTCACACTGCAATGATGTAACTCTCCATTGATAATAGTCATGGACTTGGACCGCCGGATTATCTGCCTGGCCAAAGTTTCATCCTCTGGTAACTCGCCCCGGTTCATATACGCCAGATATGGAACCGTCCAATCCGGGATAACATGAAGATCTGCCACCAACAGAGCTTCCGGATCAGGAACGACCAAATCCTCTTCACCAGGGAGCTTGACGGACGGATTATGCAGAACATCCAGGAAGACATTAGGTGGAACCGGTTTACATTGGGAACCCAGGAGGCTTAAAGCGTCCGCCGCTTCATTCTCCCGCCAATCCACATGATCCACCTGCAACAATATCCACCTCACGACGATATGCTGCCATGAGTGGGTCCTTGGAATCCCAAGTGCCGGACACTTGTTGAGCCACCAGATCCGAGTCACCGAAGCACTTAACTCGGCTTAGGTTCATCTCCGTAGCCATCCGAAGACCATGGAGTAAAGCCTCATATTCAGCTGCATTGTTAGTGCAAGGGAACATTAAACGGAGAACATAACAGAACTTATCACCTCGTGGGGAAGTTAATACGACTCCAGCCCCCGAGCCCTCCAATTGCCTGGACCCATCAAAATGAATAGTCCAATAAGTATGATCCGGCTTCTCCTCTGGCGCTTGTAATTCTGTCCAATCATTGATAAAATCCACAAGTGCCTGAGATTTGATCGCCATTCGGGGTATGTATTTCAACCCGTGAGGCCCGAGCTCTATAGCCCACTTAGCAATCCGGCCAGTTGCTTCCCTGTTCTGGATTATATCTCCCAACGGAGCAGAGCTGATCACCGTGATGGGATGACCTTGGAAATACTGCTTAAGCTTCCGGCTTGCCATGAAAACCCCATATACCAATTTTTGCCAATGCGGGTACCCCTGCTTGGACTCAATAAGTACCTCACTGATATAGTAAACCGACCGCTAAACCGGATATTCCTTTCCTGCCTCCTTGCGCTCCACCACAATAACCACACTAACAGCCCGAGCATTAGCTGCCACATATAGCAACAATGGTTCTTTGTCCACTGGAGCAGCGAGAATCGGCGGATTAGCCAGCTGCCGCTTTAAGTCCTCAAATGCTTCATTAGCAGCGTCACTCCAGACGAAGTTATCCATTTTCTTCAGCATCTGATATAAAGGGATGGCCTTCTCGCCAAGGTGACTGACAAACCGGCTCAACGCGGCAATCCGGCCTGCCAGGCGTTGAACATCATTGATACACTTCGGTTTAGCCAAGGAGGTGATGGCTTTGATCTTTTCCGGATTAGCTTCAATGCCCCTGTTAGACACCAAAAAGCCCAAGAGCTTGCCTGCAGGTACACCAAAGACACACTTGGCCGGATTAAGCATCATTTTATAAACCCGCAGGTTATCAAAGGTTTCCTTCAAGTCATGACACCTAGGGTCATAATAATAGCTCCAACATATATGTCGAGGCAATGAAGTACTTCAACACACCGATTAGCATGCTTAATCTGGCCCAAGGGACATCGAGAACGGGAGGAAGGGATTTGCAAATGCATCAGACTAGTAAGAAACCTGGGATGACTCGGACAGCATAACGGCTGTAAATGCCCAAAAAGATTTGAGGCATCCTGTAAAATGGTGGCATAACCACACAATATCAATGTTCTGAGATCAATTGTAAACATACTAAAGTAGTAGAATCTGAACTGTGGTCTGGAACCAACAATCCTAAGATTCTACAGATTAGTAACACGTGATCCTGATAGAAGATGAGGAAGCCTAGTTCTTAATCCCCGTAGAAAAGAAGAGGCTGACTCAGATCAGAAGGCCATAAGGTATAAGGAGTAAAAAGAGCCTTACGTTCCCTTCCCCAATCAATTCCCTTACATAACTAAAGCATTTCTAGACACAACTTCGACCAGTTTGGTTTGGTAATCCTACAGGCAACCTGGCTCTGATACCAAAGCTGTCAGGACCCCGATTCCAAGTCACATCGATCTAGCCGGTAACACCTCGTATCACTTTGCGGCCTCACGCACGGTATTCCCACGGGTGTCGCCTTACCATGGCCCGGGACCGTTTGCTCCTTTTGGCTCACGTATATGATAGTGTCGCTAGCATCCATATGAAAGAGAACCCAGGCCGACATGACTAGTCGTGAACCCAAAGTGGCACTAACTTACGGGGACAGGCATACATGAATCAACATCGAGCATGTCGGTCAGCAGCGTGCGAATCCGGGCTGTAGCACTGGGCTAACAGGACTCCGGTGAACCGAGCTGTAGCAGGCTAGGCAGGACTCCGGATGTCACCGCGTGACATTTCCCCGAAGGGACAGACACAGGGACGAAGTGAATCACATGCCGGCCAGTCAAGTGTTCCGGACCAGTAGTGCTAGGCTAGCAGGACTCCGGTGAACCGGGCTGTAGCTGACTACTATGGCTCATGGAAGCACAAGACTACATTTCCCCATAAGAGAGGCTACCAAGGATAAACAACTAGGTTGTCAGATCCCACACATACCAAGCATTTCAATCATACACACAATATGCTCGATATGTGTAAATACAACATGGCATCACAACATAACTCTACGACTCAAGTATTTATTCATTAGGCTCCGAGGAACGAGATATTACAAACATGTGTCTCATGACCCAACATTCAGAGCATACAAGTCAAAGCACATGCGGAAGCTTAACATGTCTGAGTACAGACATCTACAAATGAAAAAGGCTGAGAAGCCTGACTATCTACCAGATCCTGCCGAGGGCACAAGATCGTAGCTGAGGTATCCAGCTAAACATCGAAGTCCACGCGGAACTACTAGTGAGACTGAAGTCTCTCTGCAAAAATAAAATAGGCAAACGTGAGTACAAATGTACCCAGCAAGACTTACTCAGAACTAACTACATATGCATCGGTATCAACAAAGGGGGGTGGTGGAGTTTAACTGCAGCAAGCCAGCTTTGACTCAATGGCTAACCTGAACTACTACTGCAAGTAACTCTTTTGAGGTGGCGCACACGAGTCCACATATTAACCATATCAGTACACCACTATGGATCCGCTCCCGTCTCCCTATGAGAACGCCATCCATAGCACTCACGCTTATCTTGCGCATTTTAGAGTATCCACTTTCACTTGTTTATGAACTGTACAGGCAACCCAGAAGTCCTTTACCGTGGACACGGCTATTCGAATAGATGATGTTAACCCTGCAGGGGTGTACTTCTTCATACATGTTTCCACCACTTAGCGTCTGCACACGACATGTGCTCGGCAGACTTCAAGCGAAAGCCGACGTGGGTGTAGACCACGACCTACCTAAACACTCAAGTCTCTAGTCTAGGTTTATCGCCTATCCAGGTTCCATCCGCAGGGAGTCCGGCCGAGGTTTCCACATACGGCCCCGAACGATGTGTACAAGGTTCCCCGACACCAAACGGGCGCCCAGCATACCCGGCCACGTGCCTACCGCATCACAGCCCACCCCTCGGGTCAGCGCTGCGCACGGCCTCCAGCATACTACAAACACCAAAAACTACTTGCAACTCCTGGACAGAGGACTAGGGTGGTTAAGAAGTCGAGCGAGGTCATATTTCAGGGCCCAATGCATGGTAGTAGCTGTTTCATGGATCACAAACACAGAACTCAGTTCCTGAGGACGGCTTTAATGAGACAACCCACCATGTACTCCTACATGGCCTCTCACCGCTACCTTTACCAAATCATGTTCACACACATAGCTCACACACAGTAGGACATGTTCATCACCATTCCAATTCATCCCCGATGAATCAGACCTGACTCAAATCTAACCAGTAGCAGGCATGACAAACAAACATGAATGAGTAGGCACAACAGGGCTCAAACAACTCCTACTCATGCTAGTGGGTTTCATCTATTTACTGTGGCAATGACAGGTCATGCAGAGGAAAAGGGGTTCAGCTACCGCATCATGTAACAGTTGTAACGTTGTTGTCCTAATGCAGTAAAAGAGACCAGAAGCGAGAGAGTGGGATTGTATCAGAATGAACAAGGGGGTTTTGATTGCCTAGCACTTCTGAAGATATTATAGCTCTTCGTCGGTGTCATCGAACTCATCGTCGGAAGCACGTCTATCGAGAGGGGACAAACACCGACAAACAAGAGAGAACACAATCAATGCAATGCAACAATATGATGCATGAATGTGACATGGAAATATGCTGTTGATTGAGCTAATGCAACTAGTAACAAGTTAAATGAAGTTGGTTTGAACCCTAGTTTCAATTTCAAACTCCATATGTGAAGGTTTAAATGCCCTTTATATGATTTGTCCTAAACAGTAGCCATAAGTTGTTCTAATATGCATGAAAATGGTACAGATGGATAGACTGGATTTTCTGATAATTTTTTATATATAAATCTTTTCAATCTTAGTTATAGATTAATTTCTATGAATTTTTGAAGTTTGTAGCATTTTCTGGAATTTCCTGTATAAGAATAAATCCAGTAAATGCTTTATCGCGTCAGCATGACGTCGGTGTGACATCAGCAAGTCAACAGGAGGCGTCCATGTCAACCCTGACCAGTAGGGCCCACTGGTCAGTGACCCAGTGCTGCGTAGAGTCACAGGCAGGTGGGGTCGGGTCAGCGGCCACGTCAGCATAGTCAACTCTAACGGGTGGGTCCCGCTTGGTTATAAACTAATCTAAGCAGAAATAAACCATGGTTAATTAGGGCATGGGGCCATTGTGTCAGTGAGCTAGGGGGTTAGTTAGTGGCGTCTTTAGCCACTAATGATGGTGCCACGTCGACACGGCCGAGGTTAGGCCGCCGGCGACCATCCAGTGCGGCGGCGGCTCGCCGGGGTGGTGCTAGGGGCTGTGACTGGGTGCGCTGAGGGCACCAGGAGGGAGCCCTCGCCCGCCCGCATCTAGGGGTGTACGCAGCTGGGCGCAGGGGGGCCGGGATCGACGGCGGCGACCACTTGGGAGGCGGCCGGAGCTACGGCGTTGAGCGGGGCGGGGCTGCAGAGCTCGAGCAGCTGGTCAAAGGGGCTCTCTGGCATCCTAGAAGAACGCTGGCCATAGTGGCGTGCTCAGCTTCGAGCTTCAGCGGTTCTGACCACGGTGGCGACGAGGTACGGCGGCGGCGAGCTTCGGAGCTCAAGGGGACGACGTCTACGGCGAGAGATAAACCACGGGGTCAGGGGAAACTGTGGCAGAGCTCACCGCAGTTGCAGCGCCGGTCTCGGTGAGCTCGGGACGGGGCTGGGAACGGCGTGGGGTCACCGGTGATCTCCGCGGCCGAAGGAGGAAGAAGGGGTCGGGGAGGACGGGTCGGGGATCTTCCCGTCGCGTGAGCCATCGGAGAGGACGAGGGAGACACGGCAGTGCTTCTGAGATCAGCGGCAGAGCTAGGGGAGCACGGTGGGCGTGGCTATGGCGACGGCGAGCTCGAGCACACGTCGGCCATGGCGTCAGGGGGGAGGAGAGAGCAGGGGAGGGAAAGAGAGGGCCGGCTCGATCGGGACGGCACCGAGGAGAAGATCCGCGGCGTCGCACTGGCAGGAGGAGTGATACGTGTCCAACGTATCTATAATTTATGAAGTATTCATGCTATTATATTATCCATCTTGGATGTTTAATGGGCTTTACTATGCACTTTTATTTTTTTTGGGACTAACCTATTAACCTAGAGCCCAGTGCCAGTTTCTATTTTTCCATGTTTTTGAGCTTTACAGAAAAGGAATACCAAACGGAGTCCAATTGATGTGCCAATTTTTGATGATTTTTTCTGGACCAAAAGAAGCCTACGGAGTAAAAGAGTTGGGCCAGGAGAGTCTCGGGCTGCCCACGAGGGTGGGGGCGCACCCATCCCCCTGGGCGTGGGCCCCTGCCTCGTGGACAACCCGGAGACCCCCCTGACGTGAGACCTACGCCAAAAAATCCTATAAATACTGAAACTTCCAGAAAATAGAATAGATCGGGAGTTCCGCCGCCGCAAGCCTCTGTAGCCACCAAAACCAATCGGGACCCTGTTCCGGCACCCTGCCGGAGGGGGGATCCCTCACCGGTGGCCATCTTCATCATCCCGGCGCTCTCCATGACGAGGAGGGAGTAGTTCACCCTCGGGGCTGAGGGTATGTACCAGTAGCTATGTGTTTGATCTCTCTCTCTCTCTCATGTTCTTGAGGTGATACGATCTTGATGTATCGCGAGCTTTGCTACTATTGTTGGATCTTATGATGTTTCTCTCCCTCTACTCTCTTGTAATGGATTGAGTTTTCCCGTTGAAGTAATCTTATCGGATTGAGTCTTTAAGGATTTGAGAACACTTGATGTATGTCTTGCCGTGCTTATCTATGGTGACAATGGGATGTCACGTGATCCACTTGATGTATGTTTTGGTGATCAACTTGTGGGTTCCGCCCATGAACCTATGCATAGGGGTTGGCACACGTTTTCGTCTTGACTTTCCGGTAGAAACTTTGGGCACTCTTTGAAGTACTTTGTGTTGGTTGAATAGATGAATCTGAGATTGTGTGATGCATATCGTATAATCATACCCATGGATACTTGAGGTGACATTGAGTATCTAGGTGACATTAGGGTTTTGGTTGATTTGTGTCTTAAGGTGTTATTCTAGTACGAACTCTATGATAGATTCAACGGAAAGAATAGCTTCGTGTTATTTTACTACGGACTCTTGAATAGATCGATCAGAAAGGATAACTTTGAGGTGGTTTCGTACCCTACCATAATCTCTTCGTTTTATCTCCGCTATTAGTGACTTTGGAGTGACTCTTTGTTGCATGTTGAGGGATAGTTATATGATCCAATTATGTTTTTATTGTTGAGAGAACTTGCACTAGTGAAAGTATGAACCCTAGGCCTTGTTTCCTAGCATTGCAACACCGTTTACGCTCACTTTTACCACTTGTTACCTTGCTGTTTTTATATTTTCAGATTACAAAAACCTATATCTACCATCCATATTGCACTTGTATCACCATCTCTTCGCCGAACTAGTGCACCTATACAATTTACCATTGTATTGGGTGTGTTGGGGACACAAGAGACTCTTTGTTATTTGGTTGCAGGGTTGCTTGAGAGAGACCATCTTCATCCTACGCCTCCCACGGATTGATAAACCTTAGGTCATCCAATTGAGGGAAATTTGCTACTGTCCTACAAACCTTTGCACTTGGAGGCCCAACAACATCTACAAGAAGAAGGTTGCGTAGTAGGCATCAAGCTCTTTTCTGGCGCCATTGCCGGGAAGGCTAGGTAAGCGACACTCACACCCCGTCAACTAAGCTCTTTTCTGGCGCCGTTGCCGGGGAGGTGAGTGCTTAAAGGTATATCTTTAGATCTTGCAATCGAATCTTTTAGTTTCTTGTTTTATCACTAGTTTAGTTTATAAAAGAAAACTACAAAAAAATGGAATTGAGGATGCCTCATATGCTTCATCTTTTTAATGTCTTCCGTGAAAATAAGGATTCCGATAATTGTGCTCAATTGCTAGAGAAAGAATGCATTAAAATGTTTGGCACTAAAACTTTGAATGATGAGCATGATTGCAATGTTGTTAGTATGATTTCTTTGAATACCTATGATGCTACTGATATGCAAAGCCACAAGCTTGGGGATGCTATGTTTGATGAAAATGATATGTTTAGTCCCCCAAGTTTTGATGAGCAAATTTATTGTGATGAAAGCATGCCTCCTATTTATGATGATTATTTTGATGGCACGTATGCTATAAAGAATAAACATAACCATGAAACTTGTCATCATGATTTTAATTTTCAATTGGATTATGCTTCACATGATAGTTATTTTGTTGAGTTTGCTCCCACTACTATTCATGAGAAGAAATTTGCTTATGTGGAGAGTAATAAAAATTGTATGCATGTAGATCATGAAAAGAATGCTTTATGTGATGGTTATAATGTTGAATTCATTCATGATGGTACTTAAATTTATTATGAGGGAGGAATATATGCTTGTAGGAATTGCAATAATATCAAGTTTCCTCTCTATGTGCTTAAAGTTTTGAAGTTATGCTTGTTTTACCTTCCTATGCTAGTTGATTATTGTTCCCATAAGTTATTTTCTCACAAAATCCCTATGCATAGGAAGTGGGTTAGACTTAAATGTGCTAGTCATATTCTTCATGATGATCTCTTTATATTTCAATTCTTATCTTTTATGTGAGCATCATTGAAATCATCATGCCTAGCTAGGGGCGTTAAACGTTAGCGCTTGTTGGGAGGCAACCCAATTTCTATTTTTGTTCTTTACTTTTTGCTTCTGTTTAGTAATAAATATTTGATCTAGCCTCTGGTTAGATGTGGTTTTATGTTTTAATTAGTGTTTGTGCCAAGTAAGACCTATAGGATCTTCTTGAATGATAGTTATTTGATCTTGCTGAAAATTCCAGAAACTTTCTGTTCACGAAAACAATTGTTTAAGATCACCAGAACGTGATAAAATACTGATTCCAATTGCATCTGATCAATAATCAAATTATCTAGGTTGTCCTATTTTGGTAGAATTTTTTGAGTTCCAGAAGTTTGCGTTAGTTACAGATTACTAAAGACTATTCTGTTTTTGACAGATTCTGTTCTCTATGTGTTGTTTGCTTATTTTGATGAATCTATGAGTAGTATCAGAGGCTATGAACCATAGACAAGTTGGAATACAGTAGATATTACACCAATATGAATTTAGATGAGTTCACAACAGTACCTAAGTGGTGATTTATTTTCTTATACTAACGGAGCTTACGAGTTTTCTGTTAAGTTTTGTGTTGTGAAGTTTTCAAGTTTTGGGTAAAGATTTGATGTACTATGGAATAAGGAGTGGCAAGAGCCTAAGCTTGGGGATGACCAAGGCTCCCCAAGGTAATATTCAAGGATAACCAAGAGCCTAAGCTTGGGGATGCCCCGGATGGCATTCCCTCTTTCGTCTTCGTTCATCGGTAACTTTACTTGGAGCTATATTTTTATTCACCACATGACATGTGTTTTGCTTGGAGCGTCATTTTATTTTGCTAGTATTTGCTTGCTGTTATTTCGAATAATGTTTTGCATCTTTATTTTCAATAAAAATGTCAAGGATAGCCTTGACCATGCTTATTTTGCAAGTATACATGTTGCTGTTTCAAAACAGAAAGTTTACCGCTGTTGCAAAAATTCCCTAGAAAAGTCAGAATATGATAAAATGTTGAAACTTTTTGCATATTAAGCTCTGATAAATTTTCTACAGTATGGTAGAATTTCATAATGTTTGGAGTTAGGGAAGCATGATGAATCTTGCATTCTTTACAGGCTATACTGTTTTGGCAGATTGCTGTTATGTTTGCATTGTTTGCATATGTTTGCTTGTTTAATGATTCTATTTGAGGATAGGAGTATTAAATATGCAGAGGCATTTAGTATGCAATGTTGAATAATAATTTTAGTGATTTGTTACAGTAGAAAATGATAAGGTTTTTGCATTGGTTTATACTAACTTATCTCACGAGTTCTTGTTGAGTTTGGTGTGGATGAAGCTTTCGAGATTTAGGAAACCGTGATATAAAAGGAATTAAGGATACGCAAAAGTTCATGCTTGGGGATGCCCAAGGCACCCAAGATAATATTCAAGAAGTCTCAAGCATCTAAGCTTGGGGATGCCCCGGTAGGCATCCCACCTTTCTTCTTCAACAATTATCGGTTAGTATCGGTTGAGCCTAAGTTTTTGCTTCTTCACATGATGAGTGCTATCCATGAAATGTCGTTTTATTTTGTTTTGCTTGCTGTTTGAATAATATCCCAAGATCTGAAATTCTTAAATGAGAGAGAGTCTTCACATAGCTACATAATTATTTAACTACTCATTGATGTTCACTCATATCTTTTTGGAGTAGTTTGTCATTTACTCATGTGCTTCACTTATATCCTATGAGTAAATGGTTGAATGATTTGAATGTCATAAATCGGAAATTATATATGTTTCATATGCCTTTCCCATGGGGAGTAATGCCTTCACATATAAGAAGTAGAGGTGGTAAAAAATTTTGAGGGTTAGCAAACATTGTATTGGTCACTTGAACAATTCATGAAAGAATATTGAAGGAAGAGAGATTTCACATATAAATATACTATCTTGGACATCTTCTATGATTGTGAGCCCCATTAATTATTTTCAAACCTGAGCAAATTAGTTGAAGTTGGACAAGGAAGACAACATAATGAGTTATGCTTGGGTATATTTGTATAGAAGTTATATTGTTATGGATCCTCTAACATGTGGTGCTTGCTATTTAGAATCCTTTGCTAGCCAAAATATCTATACTAAGCGGGAATACTGCTTGTGCATCCAAATTCCTTGAACCAAGTTTATTCCATGAGAGTCCACCATAACTACCTATATGCGGTATTTACCTGCCGTTCCAAGTAAATTTGCATGTGCCAAACTCTAAACCTTCAAATAATAATCTGTTTTGTATGCCCGAATCACTCATGTAGCGACTAGGGGCTGTCAGTATCTTCCATGCTAGGTGGGTTATTCTCACGATGAGTGGACTCTGCTCATCATTCACGAGAAAATGGCTGGTAACTGGGATGCCCAGTCCTATGATCAAAAGATCAAAAACAAATTCGCAAATAATTTAAACAAACTCCCCCAGGATTGTTGATAGTTGGACGGCACCCGTTGTTTCGGACAAGCCGTGGAGTGTGATTGTTGGTGGATGGAGAGTAAAATCTTTACCTTTCTGTTTGGGAACCGCCTATAAGGTATCTAGTATGGAAGATATTGGGAACTCTTGGTCGTTTTGTTGACAATGAAAGCATACCTCTCAAAATTATTTTCATCTCTGTTTTAGCTTCGAGCTCTGGCACCTCTGCAAATCCCTGCTTCCCTCTGCAAAGGGCCTACCTTTTACTTTTATGCAAGAGTCAGTAGTATTCCTTCTCATTCCAACCTACTCTTTAGTTGGCAAGCATCATGTGTTGGGGAAAGATCTAAGCATATATGGCCATTCAAATATATATCATGTGTTGGCAAGACCTCCTCGCGAGGTTTCCAATGATACTATTTTTTGTGACATGCAATAACTTTCCCAAGGGTGATCCCGTGTCTGAGCTTAAACCGTTGCCTGATACTCTTAAATATGCTTATCTTATTGAAAAGAAGATATATCCTGTTATTATTAGTGCTAACCTTTCAGGGCATGAAGAAGAGAGATTATTGAAAACTCTGGAGAAGCACCGTGCTGCCATTGGATATACTCTTGATGATCTTAAGGGCATTAGTCCCACTCTATGTCAACATAAAATAAATTTGGAAGAAGATGCCAAACCAGTTGTTGATCATCAACGAAGGCTGAATCCTAAGATGAAAGAAGTGGTAAGAAAAGAAATACTAAAGCTTCTGGAGGCAGGTATAATTTATCCCGTTGCTGATAGTCAGTGGGTAAGTCCTGTCCATTGTGTCCCTAAGAAGGGAGGTATTACTGTCGTTCCTAATGATAAAGATGAATTGATTCCACAAAGAATTATTACAGGTTATAGGAAGGTAATTGATTTCCGCAAATTAAATAAGGCTACTAAAAAGGATCATTACCCTTTACCTTTTTTTGATAATGCTAGAAAGATTATCCAAACACACACATTTTGCTATCTAGATGGTTATTCTGGTTTCTCTCAAATACGTGTGTCAAAAGAGGATCAAGAAAAGACCACTTTTACTTGCCCTTTCGATACCTTTGCTTATAGACGTATGCCTTTTTGTTTATGCAATGCACCTGCTACCTTTCAAAGATGCATGATGGCTATATTCTCTGATTTCTGTGAAAAGATTGTTGAGGTTTTCATGGATGATTTCTCCGTATATGGAACTTCTTTTGACGATTGCTTGAGCAACCTTGATCGAGTTTTGCAGAGATGTGAAGAAACTAATCTTGTCTAGAATTGGGAAAAGTGCCACTTTATGGTTAATGAAGTTATTGTCTTGGGGCATAAAGTTTCTGAAAGAGGTATTGAGGTTGATAAAGCCATGGTTGATGCTATTGAAAAGATGCCATGTCCCAAGGACATCAAAGGTATAAGAAGTTTCCTTGGTCACGCCGGATTTTATAGGAGGTTCATTAAGGACTTCTCAAAAATTTCTTGGCCTCTGACTAGTTTATTACAAAAAGATATATCATTTGTCTTTGATGATGATTGTGTAGAAGCATTTGAAATACTTAAGAAAGCATTGATCTCTGCACCTATTGTTCAGCTACCAGATTGGAATTTACCCTTTGAAATTATGTGTGATGCTAGTGATTATGCTGTAGGTGCTGTTCTAGGGCAAAGAGTGGATAAGAAATTAAATGTTATTCAATATGCTAGTAAAACTCTAGACAATGCTCAGAGAAATTATGCTACTACTGAAAAAGAATTCTTAGCAGTCGTATTTGCTTGTGATAAGTTCAGACCTTATATTGTTGATTCTAAAGTAACTATTCACACTGATCATGCTGCTATTAAATATCTTATGGAAAAGAAAGATGCTAAACCTAGACTCATTAGATGGGTTCTCCTTCTACAAGAATTTGATTTGCATATTGTTGATAGAAAGGGAGCTGAGAACCCCGTTGCAGACAACTTGTCTAGGTTAGAAAATGTTCTTGATGACCCACTACCTATTGATGATAGCTTTCCCGATGAGCAATTAAATGTCATAAATGCTTCTTGTACTGCTCCGTGGTATGCTGATTATGCTAATTATATTGTTGCTAAATTCATACCACCTAGTTTCACATACCAACAAAAGAAAAAGTTCTTCTATGATTTGAGACATTACTTTTGGGATGACCCACATCTTTATAAAGAAGGAGTAGATGGTGTTATTAGACGTTGTGTACCTGAGCATGAACAGGAACAGATCTTACGCAAGTGTCACTCCGAAACTTATGGAGGACACCACGCTGGAGATAGAACTGCACATAAGGTATTGCAATCCGGTTTCTATTGGCCTATTCTCTTCAAGGATGCCCATAAGTTTGTCTCATCTTGTGATGAATGTCAAAGAATTGGTAATATTAGTAGACGTCAAGAAATTCCTATGAACTATTCACTTGTTATTGAACCATTTGATGTTTGGGGCTTTGATTATATGGGACCCTTTCCTGCCTCTAATGGATATACACATATTTTAGTTGCTGTTGATTACGTTACTAAGTGGGTAGAAGCTATTCCAACTAGTAGTGCTGATCATAACACTTCTATTAAGATGCTTAAAGAAGTTATTTTTCCGAGGTTTGGAGTCCCTAGATATTTAATGACTGATGGTGGTTCACATTTTATTCATGGTGCTTTCCGTAAAATGCTTGCTAAGTATGATGTTAATCATAGAATTGCATCTCCTTATCACCCACAGTCTAGTGGTCAAGTAGAATTGAGTAATATAGAGCTCAAACTAATTTTGCAAAAGACTGTCAATAGGTCTAGAAAGATTTGGTCCAAGAAACTTGATGATGCATTATGGGCCTATAGAACTGCATATAAAAATCCTATGGGTATGTCTCCGTATAAAATGGTTTATGGAAAAGCATGTCACTTACCTCTCGAACTAGAACATAAGGCATATTGGGCTATTAAAGAGCTCAACTATGATTTCAAACTTGCCGGTGAGAAGAGGTTATTTGATATTAGCTCACTTGATGAATGGAGAACCCAAGCTTATGAAAATGCCAAGTTGTTTAAAGAAAAAGTTAAAAGATGGCATGACAAAAGGATACAAAAGCGTGAGTTTAATGTAGGTGATTATGTATTGCTATACAACTCTCGTTTAAGATTTTTTGCGGGAAAACTTCTCTCTAAATGGGAAGGCCCTTACGTTATCGAGGAGGTCTATCGTTCCGATGCCATAAAAAGCAACAACTTCGAAGGCACAAATCCGAAGGTGGTGAACGGTCAAAGAATCAAACATTATATCTCAGGTAATCCCATAAATGTTGAAACCAATGTTATTGAAACCGTAACCCCGGAGGAATACATAAGGGACACTTTCCGGAACGTTTCAGACTCCGAAAAGGAATAGGTATGTGGTATGGTAAGTAAACCGACTCCAAAATAGTTTTTAAGGCAATATTTCTCCGTTTTGGAATATTTAGAAAAATAGAAAAATAAGAAGCAGTCCGGGAAGGACACGAGGCCTCCACGAGGGTGGAGGGTGCCCCCTACCCTACTAGGCGCCCCCTACCTCGTGGGCACCTCGTGTGCTCTCCGGACTCCGTTTTCTTGCACAATACGTATTTTGGTCGGTAAAAATTCATTATATATTCTCCCGAAGGTTTTGACTCCCGTATCACGCAATTATCCTCTGTTCTTGTTTCAAGCTGTTGCTGCTGCAGATTAGAGCAAGATGTCTTCTCAAGAGTCAGTTGGGGAGAGCCGGGTGTCTCATCCGGCATCGGAACCAAGGACAAACAGCGATGCTGACCACTTTGGGCCAGCAATGGACGAAGAGATGGAGGCTGAATTGATGAGGATAGATGCTATTGAGGATCAAGAAGTCACTTCTCGCTTCCGCGCTGGGTTCACGATGGGGAAACTACAGAGCTCAGCTATTCCAAACTCGGTTATCCCTTCCAATGTTAAATTTCTTTCTTATGAAAATATGAAGAAGAGTGTCACTTGTTCTCCCGTAGCTATGCAACACCCTTGGGTGAAAGGGGCTTTAGCCATTACAGAGAAGCTCCGTAAGGAGATAATGGATCTCAAGCAGCAACTCAATAAGCTCGAGGAAGAGAATCGTATCCTGAGGGGCATTATCGCCAAGAATATCACATCACCATCACCGAAGAAGGAGACATAATCACATGGGTATGGGCACTCCCCTTGGCAACTGCCAAGCTTGGGGGAGGTGCCCCGGTATCGTATCACCATCACACTCCTATCTTTACCGTTTTCCTTAGTTCGATCCTATTAGTAGTATCTTGATCTAGTAGAATGAAGTTTATGGTATGATCTAGTTTTGAGTTTTTGCTTTATGATCCCTCTATGTAATCGAGTCTGTGAGCTATATAATAAAGATTAGTGTTGAGTCAAGGGCTTGATTATTTTGCCATGATCTTGAGTGAATAAAAGAAAAGAGAAAAGAAGAAAAAGAAACAAAGAGATCATATTGATCTTATTGAGAGTAATGACTTCACATAGAAAGAGTATGATGATTAAAAGTTGTTGGGAGTTGGCAAACATAGCTTTGGTCATCGTTGCAATTAATAGGAAGTAATAAGGAAAGAGAGGTTTCACATATAAATATACTATCGTAGACATCTTTTATGATTGGGAGCACTCATTAAAATATGACATGCTAAAGAGTTGATGTTGGACAAGGAAGACAACATAATGGGTTATGTTTTCTTATATCTGAGATAAAGTATATTGTCATGGATCATCTAACATGTTGAGATTGCCTTTCCCCCTCATGCTAGCCAAATTCTTAGCACCAAGTAGAGATACTACTTGTGCTTCCAAAGACCCTTAAACCAGTTTTGCCACGAGATTCCACCATATCTACCTATGGATTGAGTAAGATCCTTCAAGTAAGTTGTCATCGGTGCAAGCAATAAAAATTGCTCTCTAAATATGTATGATTGATTGGTGTGCAGGAAATAAGCTTTATACGATCTTGTGATGTGGAAGAAATAAAAGAGACGGACTGCATAATAAAGATTCATATCACAAGTGGCAATATAAAGTGACGTTCTTTCGCATTAAGATTTTGTGCATCCAACCATAAAAGCGCATGGCAACCTCTGCTTCCCTCTGCGAAGGGCCTATCTTTTATTATTATCTTCTACCTTATGCAAGAGTCATGGTGATCTTCACCTTTCCTTTTTATAATTTATCCTTTGGCAAGCACAGGGTGTTGGAAAGATCCTGATAGATATATCTAATCGGATGTAAGTCAGCATGAGTTATTATCGTTGACATTACCCTTGAGGTAAAAGGTTGGGAGGCGAAACTATAAGCCCCTATCTTTCTGTGTGTCCGGCTAAAACTCCGTAACTACAAGTATTGCGTGACAGTTAGCAATTATGAAAGACTAAATGATAGTTGAGTATGTGGACTTGCTAGAAAGCTTTGACATAGACTATTTCTGATGTTATGATAAATTGCAATTGCTTCAATTACTGAGATTACAGTTTGTTAGTTCTCAATAAAGTTTCTGATTCATACTTTGCATTGTTAATATATTATTACTTGAGCATAAGAAATCATATGACAATATCTATATATGTTTCTGTTATGAGAATAATCATTATGCCCTCATGTCCGTATTTTATTTTTATCGACACCTCTACCTCTAAACATGTGGACATATTTATCGTTATCGGCTTCCGCTTGAGGACAAGCGAGGTCTAAGCTTGGGGGAGTTGATACGTCCATTTTGCATCATGCTTTTATATCGATATTTATTGCATTATGGGCTGTTACTACACGTTATGTTACAATACTTATGCCTATTATCTCTTATTTTACAAGGTTTACATAAGGAGGGAGAATGCCGGCAACTGGAATTTTGGGCTGGAAAAGGAGCAAATATTAGAGACCTATTCTGCACAAATCCAAAAGTCCTGAAACTCCACGAAAGTTATTTTTGGAAATAATAAAAAATATTGAGCGGAAGAAGTACGCCAGAGGGGGACCCACCTGGCCACGAGGGTGGGGGGCGCGCCCTACCCCCTAGGGCGCGCCCCTTGCCTCGTGGGCCCCCTGTTGGCTCTCCGGTGGCCATCTTCTGCTATATGAAGTCTTTCGTTGAGGGAAAAACCATAAGAAACCTTTCGGGACGAGACTCCGCCGCCACGAGGCGGAACCTTGGCGGAACCAATCTAGGGCTCCGGCAGAGCTGTTCTGCCGGGGAAACTTCCCTCCGGGAGGGGGAAATCATCGCCATCGTCATCACCAACGCTCCTCTCATCGGGAGAGGTCAATCTCCATCAACATCTTCACCAGCACCATCTCCTCTCAAACCCTAGTTCATCTCTTTTATCCAATTCTTGTCTCCAAGTCCGGGATTGGTACTAGTAGGTTGCTAGTAGTGTTGATTACTCCTTGTAGTTGATACTAGTTGGTTTATTTGGTGGAAGATTGTATGTTCAGATCCTTTATGCATATTAATACCCCTCTGATTATGAACATGAATATGCTTTGTGAGTAGTTACGTTTGTTCCTGAGGACATGGGAGAAGTCTTGCTATTAGTAGTCATGTGAATTTGGTATTCATTAGATATTTTGATGAGATGTATGTTGTCTAGCCTCTAGTGGTGTTATGTGAATGTCGACTACATAACACTTCACCATTATTTGGGCCTAGAGGAAGGCATTGGGAAGTAATAAGTAGATGATGGGTTGCTAGAGTGACAGAAGCTTAAACCCTAGTTTATGCGTTGCTTCGTAAGAGGCTGATTTGGATCCATATGTTTCATGCTATGGTTAGGTTTACCTTAATACTTTTGTTGTAGTTGCGGATGCTGGCAATAGAGGTTAATCATAAGTGGGATGCTTGTTCAAGTAAGAACAGCACCCAAGCACCGGTCCACCCACATATCAAATTATCAAAGTACCAAACGCGAATCATATGAACATGATGAAAACTAGCTTGACGATAATTCCCATGTGTCCTCGGGACCGCTTTTCTCCATATAAGAGTTTGTCCAGGCTTGTTCTTTGCTATAAAAAGGATTGGGCCACCTTGCTGCACTTTATTTACTTATGTTACTTGTTGCTCGTTACAAATTATCCTATCACAAAACTATCTGTTACCACTTATTTCAGTACTTGCAGAGAATACCTTGCTGAAAACCGCTTATCATTTCCTTCTGCTCCTCGTTGGGTTCGACACTCTTACTTATCGAAAGGACTACGATAGATCCCCTATACTTGTGGGTCATCAGACGGTCGCACAGACACCCCGTCAATGACCCCCGCTGGTTCGTCATCCCAAGCTCGTCGCGCTCCCATGGACGCGCGGGCCGCGCTACTCATGGCGCACGAGCTCCTGCGCTACCGCCCAGTCAACAACCTCTACGAGGACTGGCTGGACCGCATCGCCGAGCTCATCAGCGTCGCAGGGGGCTCCCCTGCACTGTCCCTCTTGCTGCCTCGCCCCCCGCCGGCTACAGGCGACGTGGCTCATGGAGCGCCTCCACCACCTCTGCACCAAGACGGCGCCCTGGCGCCAAGATGCGCGGCTCCACGGCGCGACCCGCTGCGCCAAGCACCCGCGCGTGAGGAAAGAAGCTGTCAATAAGTCCCTTGTCCTGCAGGAGAACGCTCCACCTCTCCCCTCACTGCCACGTCATGATCGCTTGCCGCAGCAAGGCCTTCCACCGCTTGCCGTGGCGGCGCGCGGGCGCCAAGCTTAAGCTCCACCTCCGCGGTAGGCCCCGGTGACCACGGCAGGTTGCCGTGCCTTCAACCCCGAGCTGCGTAGCGTCGCTTGGCCGGGCAAGTTCAATCCAGATCTGCCTCCTCGCTAAGACTGCACCCCGACCCCGCGGAGTTCCTGCAGCTCTACGAGCTGAGCATCGAGGCGGCCAACGGCGACGAAAAAGTCATGGCGAACTGGTTCCCCATGGCGCTCAAGGATGGCGCACGCTCATGGCTCCTGAACCTGCCTCCTGGCTCCATCTCCTCCTGGGACGAGATGCACGACCGCTTCGTCGCCAACTTCTAGGGCACTCGCGACCGCCCTCCGGCCGCGGGTGACCTGCGCCACGTCAAGTAGCAACCAGGGGAGACCCTCCAGAAGTACATGTAGCGCTTCAACAATGTTTGCCTCAAGATCCCCAAGGTGACGAACGAGGCCATCATCTCTGCGTTCTCCGATGGCGTCCGCGACGTCAAGATGAAGGAGGAGCTCGCCATCCACGAGGAGATGTGCCCATCCCTGGAGCTGTTCAACCTGGCGACAAAGTGCGCAAGGGCTGAGGAAGGGCGCCTTTCCCTCCTCGAGCTCCCGGCTGCTAACCCGGAGGAGAAGAAAGCCAAGGACGTGAAGCGCAAGGGAGTTGCCGTGCTCGCGGCGGAGCCGGACACGAAATGCGGCGCAGCCGATAGTTCTGCGCCTTCCACAACGTGCACAACCAGAACACCAATGATTGTCAAGAGCTCAGGGCCATTCGCGACGGACGCTTCGGTCGACACCTCGAGCGCAACGACCGAGGCTACGGCCGAGGAGGAGGATGTGGCGGAGGACGCTGGGACGACTGGGGCCCGCGCTAGGAGTGGCGCGACCGGCCTCATGAAGACCGCTGGCAGGATCAGCCTCGCGAGGGCGCCAGGAGGGATCAGCCTCGCGAGGACCGTCCTCAAGCAAATGCTGGGCTTCCTCCACTGCCGCCGCCACCAAGAAGGAACGACGACCACCATCAAGATGAGGGGGCTGGGGGCTTCCAGGAGCCGCGTGCTATCGCCTGCATCTTGGGCGGAGCTCAAGCCCCAGCCTCTCAATGCATCTTCAAGCAGTTTGCCCGCGTGGTGAACGCAGTCCTCCCCAGGCTCGAGGCCACGCGCCCGCTCAGGTGGTCCAAGTGAGCTATCACCTTTAGTTCGGCAGATCAGCTCAAGTGCGCGGCAACCGCTGGTGTTCTCCCGATGATTTGTTCGCCCATCATCAGCAACGTGCATGTCACCAGGACCCTCATCGATGGCGGCGCAGGCCTCAACGTCTTGTCCGTTGACACGTTCGACAGTCTCCAAGTGCCCTACGACCAGCTTCAGCCTACCAAGCCTTTCTCGGGAGTGACCGACGGTTCGACCACGCCGTTAGGGCAGGTCCGCCTCCCTGTCACCTTCGGAGAACGCAACAACTACTGCACCGAGCTCATCGACTTCGACGTCGCTCACATCCGTCTGAAATACAATGCCATCCTCAGGTATCCAGCCCTGGCCAAGTTCATGGCGGTCACGCACCACGGCTACAACATCCTCAAAATGCCAGGAAGTGACGGGATCATCATAGTCCCCTGCGAAGAAAGAGATGCGGTGTGCTCCCTCGAGCGTGCCTTCCAAGGAGCGTCAATCAAAGACCCTGACAACAATGTAGCTCAGTACCCCCCTGAAGCCATCCCCAAGAAGAAGAAGCAACTACTCCGTGCCGGACCTCGGGAGAACGGAACCGCAAGTGGTACCTCGTCAGGATCAGCGCCCGTGCCTGGGGCGCCTTCTTCCCTCGCATAGGAAGGCGCGCCCGGCGCCCTCCTCGGGCAGGGCTCAGGGGCTCTCTTCTGGAGGGCCTTAGACCTTGACAACGTCACGAGGGAGGCGCTTGGGCACCACATGAAGGCGTGCTTCACGGCATGTTTCCCTCAGGAAGACAACAGGCGAGGAGCGCCCAACGCTCGAGAGTTCATCGCCAAGACCACTCAGGAACTGCAAGAAGCAAGAGCCATGCGCGGCGATCGCCGCTCACCTGCCACAGCTTCCCATCCAGGCGAGGATGGCGTGTTGCGCATCTGCATTGACATTCCAGGGCTCAACAGAGCCGCATCTCAGGAGCTCTTCTGGCCTTCGCGTGTGGGACGCTGCGAGTGCCCACCTCACAGCTACGTTCGCATGCCTTTTGGCCTGCTGAGCGTGGCTTCCGCCTTCCAACGAAACCTACGGAGCATCCTAGCGGCTCAGGAGGCCAGGCACCACGCAGTCCTGGCGGAGATGGAGACGGTCCTCAAGGAACCGCCTGGACCCCCAGAGCCTCCTGAGGCTCGGGGCCCCGGTGGCTCGTGAGGAGCAACCCCTGCACCAGGCATCTTCAGCTGCCTCAACACCCCTTCATCAACAGAACTAGGTGACACTTTCCAAGTTTATTCAGCTGGGAGCGCCCTTAGGGTTGCATCATTCCCAGGCCGCGTGGGTACGTCCCTATGGCATGTATCCCTTTTTATGTCTTTAGCTTACCTTGCTGGGGGCGCCCCTCGGGCTGCATCATCCCCAAGCCGCTCGGGCCTGACCCAGTGTCGTGTATCTTCCCTGCATTTACTTAAGCCAGTTTGCTTTCCATGCTCAATCTATCTATGACTATCACCTGCTTGATTGTCACCTACCATGGGAGCTGCGCGTCGATTGTCTTTCTTCAGGACCCTTCGCGTGAGAAAGGTTGGGCACGACGTCTGTGCTCGGGCTCGTCCCTGCAGTGTCGATAAATCCAACGGCTGAGCTCTGTCTAGCGGGCCAGCCCATTCACGTCACCTCCTAGGGCCGTTGGTGCTTGGCCTTCTCACGCGATAACCTCAGGAGATTCGTTCGGCGCAGGTTGTCTAACCACCTCGCAGGACCACCACAGCAAACAAGAATCAAGACCAGGCGCAACCCGCCTTGAGGTAGGGCCTCGTGAGTCCCGCGCTGGCTCACGAGTGCCTAGACACACCTCGTCTAGCCCTGTCGTGCAACCCCCGTGTCAGGGCGAGGCCGTCCACGCCCCGGGGGCTCTTCGCAGTAGGGAGTCCCCTCCCACGTACCAGTGGAAGCACCATGCTCCGCGTTGGCCGTCGACACTGCTGAGGAGCGGCTATGCCCGTGCAAGTGCGGAAGCGCTATGCTCCGCGCTGGTGATAAACAACTTAGGGCAGCCCCACGGCCGAATCAACCTTAGGGAGCCCTTGAGCTCAATGTCCGGCCTTACCGCAACACCTCCCCTCGGGAGAGTTGCGCGAGGGGGCTGGGCACGGGGGCTGCGCTCGGGTCACGCCCAAGCGTACGCCACCCAACCAGGTTCCCCGGACCTGGTCATCGCGCGCCCCTCCCGAGCCGAGCCTCGGCGAGGGCAAAGGTATGAAGGTTGTTTGCATGTCAAGGGGGACTCCTGAGCATCGCGACTCAGGAGCCTAACTGGTCATGTAGCCCCTCACTCCTTGGTCCCGTCCTTGTCTCCGGTAAATCCAACGGCGATTGAGATATGCACGGGGCCGGGCCCTGCCGACGTAGAACACTAAACTCACTCCTACGCCCCCTTCCTATTAGCTGTTTGCGCGTCAAGGGGGAGTCGTGAGCATCGCGGCTCAGGAGCCTAACTGGTCACGTAGCCCCTCACTCCTTGGTTTCGTCCTGGTCTCCGATCGGCCCAATGGCGGTTGAGGTATGCGCGGGGCCGGGCTCTGCAGACCTAGACTGTAAAGCGGATAGGAAGAAAACCGCAAAATCTCAAAGCAAATATTACAAGACATATTGTTCTCACAATACCGAACGCAAGTTTAACGCCTCCACGAGGTATGATGCATGTTGCAGGAATAAAATAGGAAAGGAGCCGCAAGTCACCCCTGAGCACCACCGACGCCCGCGAGAGGCGCTCCTCCCTTGATGACGTCGCCTTCATCGCAGCCACCGGCCGGAGCTGCAGGAGTGGTGGCGCCTCCGATCGAAGGCGCGGAAGTGAAGGCACGGAACTTCTTCAGCAGGGCCTCCACCTGACCTTTCATGGCCGCGGCGGTGGCTGTATAGTGTTCATCAGCCACAGGCTCCAGCAGCTCGTCAAGGCAAGCGGTAGGGTCACGAAGATGGAGGTGGCTGAAGACACGCGTCAGCGCAGCTGAGGAAAGAATGCGGGCTTCTTCCTCGGCCATGGGACCGATGCCGCTCACAACCTCCTCAAGCGCGGAAACCAAGTAGGGAAGCAGCTGGGCGGGGTTGTCCTCGTCGGTGGTCAGCGGCCTCTCCAAGCCCTTCTCATAGAGTGACTTCAGAGCCTTGCGAGACCTCTTCTCGATAAGCGTGAAGGCCGCGCGGTCCTCAGCCAGAACCTTCGCCTTCGTGGCAAGTTCGGCTTCCTCCGCTTTCAACTTCCATTCCAGCTCCTCCAGTCGGCCGCGCTCAATGGTCCGCGCCTTTGCCGACTGATCCAGCTCGGCGTTGCGACCCTTGACGGTGTCCACCCGGGCGTTCATCTTCTCCTCCTCCGCCTGACGGCCAAGAGCTTCCTCTGCTCGTTCGTTGCGCAGGGTCTTCCGCTCGGCCTCCAGCGCCTGGCAGCGGCTCATGGCGGCCTCGACATCCTTCAGCGTCGCCTCGCAAGTGGCCACTGCCTGGGCGGCGGCCTGCTTCTCCTTCTAAGAGGTCGCCACGGCCTAGCTCAGCGCCGCTCAAACAGACACATCAGAACGGAGCCAGCCAGAAACTAGCTCCAGACGCCCGGCCACCAGGAGGGGGTCGGCGCCTGGAAGATCTTCTTGCAGCCGGGTCATCTCCAGAAGGGCGTGCTCCAAGACGTCAGGGGAGGCAGAAGGACTTGGGATCAGCGGCGCAACATGAGGTGGAGGAGAAGGCATTGTCACCATAGCCTGGGAAGATGGGATCTCCTGAGCCTCGGAGGCTCCAGCAGCAGAGCCGGACGCTGGTGCCTCCGGAGCCAGCGAGGCCATGGGGGCTGACTCCTCCCTAGGGTTCTCCCCCATGCCTCGGAAGGACGACCGGGCCGGAGAGACATGAGCGCCAGCGCAGCCCTTCTCCACGGAGGGAGAAGCTGACAGAGCAGGCGGGTTGGTCCCGGGCGGCACCACCACCCCCGCCTTCATCTTATTCGTCATAGGCGTCGGCCTAATCGCACAGCGGAGAAGCATCAGGAATCAGCAGCATAATCAAGAACAAGGCAAAGCATGAGCACTTACTGGTCCACCGCGGCGTAGTCCACCCTCCGCTTGGTGAGCTTGAACCCCGAGAGCCTCGAGGATTGACGTACGGGCCCGTAGGCTCCAGGAGCAGAAGCTGGGGCAGCGGAGGGGCCGGAGGCAGCCCTAGACGGCGTCAAATCTGGGGCAGTATGTTGGGAGACCAGCGCCGACCTGCCCCTCGTCAGGACCACGGGTGGCTCCCCCTTCTCCTGGCGGGCTTCGGCCTCATCATCGTCTGGCAGGGTGCGGAGGATGTCGGCCTTGCTCAAGGGGGAGGTTTCCCCCATCCCTTCAGGGGTCACCTCCGAGACCTCCTCCTCCTCTTCCTCCCCGCGGGACTCATCAGAAGACAGCTCCATCGGCGTCGGCGCCATAGGGGCCCCGGCAGGCGCGAGCGGCACCAGTCCGCGCCCGTCAAAGGTCAGCCTAGAGGCCAGGACCTGCGCCCCATCCTCACGGTGAAACAAGGGAGTAAAGATGCTCGGCGGGTACTCCTGGTCGTCCCCAACCAAGAGGCGGAGATCCATGGCAAGCTCATCGTCGGACAAGGCTTTCGGGCTCAGGCGAACCTTGTCCTCTTCGTCCCCAAGCTCCCACAAGGGGCGCGTACGAGCCTGAAGCGGGGCTACGCGGAGCATCAGGAATTCCCTCAGAAGCATGGCCCCTGTCACCTTTGCCGCCTTCGCGTTGCCCGGCTTCAGGTCGGTCTTCATCTGCTCCAGCACCAACGTCGCACGCTCATCAGTGAGCTTCGCACAGGACCACCCCTTGTCAGACTGGGGCATCTCCGTTGGCAGCGTCAGGCGTGGGTGGACGCATTTAGCGTCCATCATGGCCCACTTGCTCCTGAAGCCGTCAGCCTTCTTCCTAGTCTTCGAGATTGAGTTGGCCTTGCCGGCCGCGATGAAATTGGCACACCCGGAGGTATGACCCTCGTTGATGCGGAGGAAGAAGAAGTGGCGCAGCAGAGCCACGGACGACATCACGCCAAGGTACGCCTTGCAGTAGTAGGCGAAGATCGACAAGAGAAGGATAGAGTTGGGATGAAGTTGCAGCGCCTGCAGCCCGTAGTGGCCAAGGACCTCATAGAAGAAGTCAGAGAAGGGGGGAACCAACCCTGCGACGAGGCTGCTCGTGAAGAAGGGGAAGAAGGTGCTTCCCTTGGGCTCCGACATGTCAGAGGCAGCCCGGAACTCAGTCTGCCCCCTCTCGTTGCTATCCCCCGCCGTCAGCAAGCGCGTGGCGGCGTGGTTCTTGTCCGAGACGTTGGGTGCGTCGAGAGCAGGCTCGTACCAGGCCGTCGATGAGGCATGCTTGACCTTCCTAGGCGCCATTGGTCGCTAATGCCAAAGGGGAAGGGAGCAGATCTGGAGATTTCAGGAAGCGAAGAGCAAGAAAGTTGATCTGGAGCAAGGTGAAAGGAAGCAATGAAGGCAAGCGCTGTCTATGCCAGCCTTTTTGACAGTCGGGCAGTTGCCGAGGCAGCGTGGGGAAGTGGAGACGCCCACGTCCAATCAACCGCCACGCGTCGACCAAGGCCGCAGGCTGTTGGGGCCCGCGGCGCTCCGCACTTGCCCTTTGGCATCGCCTCGAAGCCAAATCCGAGCGCGCCTTGGGCCCGGGGGCTACTGTCGGCGTTCTGGGAATGGGGGTCCCTAGATTTGCCTATCTACGACCCACGGCATGGCTCTGCAAGCGGGCCCGTACGGCCCATCTTCACCAGCAAGCTTTCAAAACCCTCGCGAGGGGCCAAGCCTCGCGAGGCGGACGACACAAGACCTCCTCGGGAGCGGCCTCATTAGGCTGGCTCGCGAGGGGCAGAGAGATCAAGGCAAGGCAAACCTCGTGATGTTCCAGTGACGTGAGCCATGACGAACGAGACCAGGCTGGCGCTAGGCGGGCACCAGCGCGCACAGTGTCCTTTCTTCCTCTTTGGTGCTAAGGGGGCAAGGGCAAGCGAGGAGAACCGAGGCGTCCAGCAAAGGTTTCCATATCGGTGCAACGAGACCAAGACCAGCAGGACGGCAAGACGGAGGTCATCGTGGAGCCCAAGGCGGCGTCACCACCAGAGCCTTTGGCAGGCGAAGACTACTTTTGTCAGGATAAGCTATACTAGCTGTCCCCTTTCGAATTGGCCATTGTTGGCTCCCCTCCTGCTCAATATTTGGGAAGAGGACCAGGGCCTCTATAAATAGTGCTAGCCACCAGAGTAGAAAGGGGAGAGCCTGAGCTGATCGGATCCTCACCTACCAGAACTCACTTAGAGCGATCCTCACACCCACCAAGCACAAGAACACCGCACCTCAGGAGGCTGTTCTTTCCCTTGTACTGTTCATCATCAGCCCAAGAGGCAATCCACCACCACCACACTGGAGTAGGGTATTACACCGCAATGGTGGCCCGAACCAGTGTAAATATTATGTCTTTGTGTTCTTTGGGTTCGGCGAGCTAGTCCGTGAATTCGTGAAGCATGTGAGGGCGTGATCGGTGAGGGGGAGATCTTCGCGCGCACCCCAGTGTTCGAACCTTAAGGGTTTTGCCGTAACCCGAAATCCGACAGTCAATTTCCTCAACTACGGTCCCACTTGTAAGTGAAGATGCAAGAAATCATGCATCCCCCCTTGAGTGGCGTGCCGGACCAACCGTGTGGAGGTGCGATGTGAATATGGCATGCTTTTCCTTTTGAACCTGTACTACTAGTAAGTTGTAGTAGAAATAACGATTTTCCCTCAATAAATAGAAATAACGATTCAAAATGCTAGCGCTGGGCTTTTCCCGTGTGATAAGCGGGGGAGTTTTGCCAATTTCGGCCATCATCGATTTCCTTACATGCGGTCCCACATTTAAGTGATATGCCTAGCCACTGTGCTTTGAGGGGCGGGCCAGAATGACCGTCTAGGGTGAGCCTGCATAGCGGTCTGCTCGCACACCTCCCGTCTACTGAAAGCCTCCATCGTGATTTGTTGGTCCTTTCGTATTTTGTGCCAAATTTTGATCATAGATTTAATTGACAAAATTTCAATGCATTTTATAAACATGTATACGGTTGGATTCGTATTTGAACATAGTTTCCAATGATACTATTTTTTGTGACATGCAATAAATTTTTGTTAATTGAATTCATAGTTAAAATTTGGCACAAAACACTACGGGGAACAATAAACCAGGACGGAGGTAGTACCCCGCATGGCGCCTCTTAGTAGCCAATTAATAGAGGGACGCGCGGCAGCACTTAAATGGTTAGAAGAACGCCCATGGTTTCAATACTACCTCTGTGTCCGATTGTAATGTGGCAGCTCTTTGTTCCAAAATGACTTTGTTTTGGCTGTTTATGTGTGCACCTTCGCAAATTGAACCACCACGCCCAGAAGTTTGAAATCCATTCCCATTTCTTGCATGGGACCTAAACATTCCCATTACACGTCAATACTGATATATAAGAAGATTGGTTGTGGCGCGGTTCATAAATGGTACGTACGAAAGTTATGAAGTTGATGCAAAAGGTAACAAAATTACAGTATACATGGAATTGACACAAAAATAAAGATGCATACGGATCCATCAACTACATCCTCTCGCCCTAGTGCGCCGGGTCACCAGCCGACGGGTGAGGAGCAGCAGTGTTGGCGGCGAGCTCAACGTGCTTCTGAACAATGTCGTCCAAAGTTGCCCTGTGGTCCAAGAAAGCCGGCGTCCTATTGTCCACCTCTAGCACGTAGTAGTCCTTATGGACGATTTGCTCATAGACATGGGTGATTATGTTGATAGTGTCTTGCTGCGCTAGGCGTTGCGTCGCGAGCACGACCTCGAGGTGGACATTCTCCGGCGCGACGGCGGGTAGTCGCAGGGCCACCAATGCGTCGAAGTGGTTGTCACCATAGAGGCTGTTGAGGGTCGCAGGCATCGCAGAGCCTGGGCGCGTGGGCTAGAGATGTACGTCAAGGTCATCCGCGAGCTTCTTGATGACAGTGAACTTGTCGAGGAAGCCGACGAGGACCTCGCGAACAAGGAGACCAAGCTATCATCCAAGAGGCCTCTCGCCCGGGCAGCCTCAAGCACGACCTGGAGACGTTCCTCGGTGCCGGGCAGCAGGCCGGCCTCATGGACCATCTAGCATAGCTGGCTCATGCTCGCGCTCGTCGCCTCCATGGGTCTAGCTTCTGGTCAACTGACATTGCGATTGGAGTGATCACTCTTGCCCTTGGTTAGGGTGCATAGGATTTCATAGATGGATTGGACTAGTGGGGAGCCTTTATATGAGAAGTGCAGACTGTGTTGCATTCACATGTGTGTTGGCCATCTACTCTTGGCCCCTTTACTTTCTCCATACCAGTGCAGTATAGTCATCTCGCCGAGACCAAGTTGGGGAAAACGAGAGAACTTGATGTTTATTTGGTAATTAATGTCATTGCATGTAGAGAATTGAGCACTATATGTTGTGCTAAGTAGTCTCAAGTCATTGAATGCATACACACCCCCACGTCTCCTGTTGGCTGATTTCTTTTTTCATGGCAAAAAACAAGGAACGAGGTGGGTAGTTAATGCACCACGCCTAAAAGTTTTGGGATTATTTTGTTTTCGTAACGTGACTAATGCACCAGTACGGAGGGAGTGCAATATTAGTCTGATTGATGAGATTTCAGATTTGAGCCATCTACTGAAAGGGAGAGTGTATAATATCATCGAAAACTACATTCAAAACCGAATAAAACAATACTCCGTGTATTTATTTACGGAGGGGTAGTATATTTTTTGTGACATGCATTAATAGATATTGCTAGTCAAGTACTAAATCTAGACGGAGGTGGTAGTACTACTAAATCTAGACGGAGGTGGTAGTACTACTAAATCCAGAAGATGACTAGTACTACCAACGTAGTAGTATTGTACTACCCGTTGGTCAAATTTTTACGTGTTGCTCCTCACAGTTAACTGACAAGACCCTGCATCGAAGATGACACCTGAGTGTAGACGGCTGATACGTCTCCATCGTATCTACTTTTCCTAATGCTTTTGCTCTTGTTTTGGACTCTAATTTGCATGATTTGAATGAAACTAACCCGGACTGACGTAGTTTTCAGCAGAACTACCATGGTGTTTTTTTGTGCAAAATAAAAGTTCTCGGAGTGGAATGAAACTTTTTGGAGAATTGTTTTACAATAAAAGAAAAATACTGGAGCCAAGAACCACCGGAGTGGGGGCCTAGCTAGCACAACCCACCAGGGCGCGCCACCCCTCCAGGCGCACCCAGGTGGGTTGTGCCCACCTGCTGGCCCCGCAGACCCTAATTCCAACTCCTCAAATACCTATTTTCGAAGAAGAAAATCAGGGAGGAAGTTTCATCGTGTTTCACGATACCGAGCCGCCACCACCTCCTATTCTTCCTTGGGAGGCCAGATCTGGAGTCTGTACAAGGCTCCGGAGAGGGGGATCTTCGATCTACATCATCACCAACCCCTCCTTCATCGCCAATTCCATGATGCTCCCCACCGGGAGTGAGTAATTCCTTCGTAGGCTCGCTGGTCCGTGAGGAGTTGGATGAGATTCATCATGTAATCGAGTTAGTTTTGTTAGAGCTTGATCTCTAGTATCCACTATGTTCTGAGATTGATGTCCTTATTACTTTTCCATGCTTAATGCTTGTCACTTTGGGCCCGGGTGCCATCATTTCAGATCTGAATCATTTATGTTTTCACCATTATATCTATGTTCTAGATCCGATCTTGCAAGTCATATTCACCTATTACGTGTTTTGATCCGTAAACCCCAGTGTGACAGTAATTGGGATACTTTCCGGTGATGACTGTAGTTTCAGGAGTTCGTGTATTCACTATGTGTTAATGCTTTGCTCCGGTTCTCTATTAAAAGGAGGCCTTAATACCCCTTAGTTTCCTTGTGGACCCCGCTGCCATGGGATGGTAGGATAAAAGATGTCATACAAGTTCTTTCCATAAGCACGTATGACTATTTACGGAATACATTCCTACATTATATTTATGAAGTGGAGCTAGTTTTGTATCGCCCTAGGTTATGACTATTATATGATGAATATCATCCAACGAATCCACCGATCCAATGCCTATGAATTTTCCCTATATTGTTCTTGCTAAGTTACCACTGCTGCTGTCACTCTTACACTTGCTACAAAATCATTGCTATCATTGTTACCGTTACCACTGCTATCAAAACTATCATACTACTTTGCTACTGATCACTTTGCTGGAGATATTTAATCTCCAGGTGTGGTTGAATTGACAACTCAGCTGCTATTACTTGCAAATATTCTTATGTCGAATCTATAAATTTGGGTTGAATAATCTACCCTCGAAAATTGTTGCGATCCCCTATACTTGTGGATTATCAAGACATTTTTCTGGCGCAGTTGCCAAGGAGCATAGCTATATTTGTTAAGTCACTTGGGATTATTATCTATTTATCACTATGAAGAATCTGAAGGATACCAAGACTAGGATATTTCCCTCTAAGACGAGGGGAGGTAAGTAACTGCCATCTAGCTCTGCACTTGATTCACCTTCTATTTTGAGTAGACATGCAACACCACCACATGCTATTAATCCTGATATGTCACAAGTTATTGATGATGCTACTTCTGCTACAAATGATACTCATGATGATGCTAGTACCTTGCTTGATGATAATGTGCCACTAGGTGAATTTCTTGATGAGCAACTTGCTAGAGCTAAAGATATTAAGAATGCTGAAACTGATGAAGTACTTGAAACTGAAACTCTTTAAACACCTATTAGGCCTAGCTCTCCTAGATATGAAATGCCTAAGATACCTGAAGGTTATGTTAAGGATGGGGAGATAGCTAGAGACTTTCTTGCTTGCAATGATAGCGAAGATCTTATGAAATTACTGTGCAAACTGAAAGAAAAATCTTTGAATGCTAGAAGGAAATGTGATCCTAAGTTTGCTACTTCACCTATCTTTGTTACTGATAAGGGTTATGAATTCTCTGTCAACCCAGAGTTAATTACTTTGGTTGAATCTGATCATTTCCATGGTTATGAAACTGAAACTATTGTGGCACATCTTAGTAAGTTGAATGATATAGCCACCCTATTTGGTCATGATGAGAAAGTTCGCTACTATTATATTCTCAAGTTATCCCCGTTCTCATTAAAGGATGATGCTAAGATATGGTATAATACTCTTGCTCCTGGTTGTCTGCGTAGTCCCATGGATATGATTTATTACTTCTCTAGAAAAAAATCCTGCTCATAAGAAACAAGCTGCCTTACAGGAAATATTTAACTTTGTGCAAATTGAAGAAGAGAGTCTCCCACGAGCTTGGGGGAGGCTTCTCCAATTGCTAAATTCTTTGCCTGATCATCCTCTTAAGAAAAAGGAAATACTTGATATCTTCTATAATGGACTAACCGATGCTTCTAGGGACTTCCTAGATAGTTGTGCTGGTTGTGTTTTCATGGAACGAACTGTTGAGCAAGCCGAGGAATTATTGAATAACATATTGAAAAATTATGATGACTGGACTCTTCCTAAACCACCACCTAAACCCACTCCGAACAAGAGGGGTATCCTATTTCTCAGTCCTGCAGATATGCAAGAGGCAAAGAAATGTATGAAGGAAATTGTATTAAAGCTGAAGATGTCAAAAATTTACCAACTATTGAAGAAATACATGGACTTGACACACCACCAACACAAGTGGTAGAGGTAAATTCTTTATTGAAATTTGATGAAAGTGATATCCCTTACAATAAACATCATAGCCAGTGCCTTTATGAGTTTGACAACTACATTACAAAACAAGATCACTTCAATGCAAATGTTATGGAATAGTTCAAATACAACTCTGATATGATTGCTCGCTTGAGTAACTTGTTATTTAGAATCACTAATGATGTTAGAGCTGTAGGAAAACATGCCTCTATGGTTCATACTCACTTAGAACAAGTTGCTAAATCTCAAAAAGAACTGCTTGATGAAATGAACAATAATATAAATGATCATGCTGTTAGAGTAATGACTAGAGGAGGTAGAATGACTCAGTAGCTACTTTATCCTGAGGGCCCCTAAAAGAATTGAACAAGACTCTCAAAGAATTAACACTGATGCACCTAGTCCTTCTAAAAAGATGAAGAAAAAGAAAAATGATAGGACTTTGCATACCTCTAGTGAACCTGAAATAGAAAAACCTCCTCAAGCTAATAATGATGTCTCTATCTCTGATGATGAAACTCAATGTGGTAATGAACATTCATCTAGTGATACTGAAAAAGATAATGATGATGTTCATGAAGACAATCAACTAGGAGATGATAAAGAACCAGATAATGATGTGGGGATAGAACCTGTTGTTGATCTTCATAACCCACAACCTAAGAATAAAACATATGATAAAAGAGACTTTGTTCCTAGAAAACATAGTAGAGAAAGAGAACCATGGGTTCAGAAACCCATGCTCTTTCCACCTAAATCAACTAAGAAGAAAGATGATGAAGAATTTAAACGCTTTGCTGAAATGATTAGGCCGGTCTTTTTGCGCACTCGCTTGACTAGTATTTTAAAGATGGCCCCTTATGAAAATACATGAAAGACATCATCACTAATAAGATAAAGATATTGGAAGATGAAATCTCCACCATGATTGCTAATTATTCTTTGAAGGATGGAGTACCTAAAAACCTTGGAGATCCGGGAATACCAACTATACCTTGCTCCATCAAAAGAAATTGTGTTAAAACTGCTTTGTGTGATTTAGGAGCTGGTGTTAGTGTTATGCCTTTCTCTTTATCTAAAAGACTCAATTTGAATAAACTCACACCTACTGAAATATCTTTGAAACTGGCTGATAAATCAACTGCCACACCTATCGGTATTTGTGAGGATGTGCCCGTTGTTGTTGCAAATGTTACTATCTTAACAGACTTTGTTATACTTGAGATGCCCAAGGACGACAACATGTCGATTATCCTTGGTAGACCCTTTTTGAATACTGCAAGGGCTGTTATTGATTTTAATAAAATCAAGGTCACTTTTCATATCAATGGTAATGAACATACGGTGCACTTTCCGAAGAAACAATTCCAAGTGAATGGTATTAATGATATTGAAAATTCTCCGACACTCACTATTGGAAGTTTCCAACTACCTCTACCTACTGCCAAAAAGAAATATGATATACTTATTGTTGGGGACATGCATATTGAAGGTTGTTGTTAATAAGACTTGATCAACCTTATTAACGGATCATTTTTTAGAGGTGTGAAGTTGATGAATTTAGTAACACTACCTTCTGTCCTTACCTTTTGTTCTCTGTTTTTCTTAGTTAAGTATAATAAAATGCCATGCCTCTCCTGTTTTCTGGATTTTGCATGCAATAAAAAATGACCCCAATAATGAAAGTGCTCAGAATGCCCTGAAAATTTAACACGATTTTTTTCTGAACACTTCTGAATTTTTGGTGCAAATAACATCAGAGGGGGGTGCACCTGGTGACCACAAGACACTAGGGAGTGCCACCAACCCCAGGCGCGCCCTGGTGGGTTGTGGTCCCCATGTGGGTCCCCTCACTTATCTCTTTATCCCACGTCATCTCCTACCTCCAGAAAAAATCACCATTGCTCTCTCTCTCTCTCGTCTTCTTGCTCTCAAACCCACGGATTTCGATCTCTTTGCTCGAAGCTCCGTTTCCAAAACTGTTTTGGGAGATTGCTACTTGGTATGTGACTCCTCCATTGCTCCAATTAGTTTTTGCTTTAGTGGTTTGTATTTAGAGTAATTAACTACTCTTGGTGCTGCTGTAGATGAGCTTGCATGTTGTATTCTTAAGAGTACTAATTAGTTTGAATGCTTAATATAGCCTCTATGCATCCTTATGAGTAGTTGCTATCATTCTTGTGAAGTTTTGTTGACAAAAAATTTATGGACTAAAAATTGCAGACAATGACCCCCGTAGTTTGCCTCCAAGAAGTGTCTTTAGGAAGTTTTCCTCCAAGAAGAATGCTAAAGGAGTCATTGGGGAGTCATCGGACAATGACCTCCTTACTCGTAGAAGGGCGGAGGTGCGGCCGTGCGAATTGTCTCATAATCCCTTCATGGAGGGGGCCGGGATTTATTAAGAATTCGTCCAGTTCGCTGCGAATGCTGGGCTAACCGACTTCATCGCAGCTGAGTGTGAACAATACCATCTCCTTACAAATTCCTTTGTGTAAAATTTTCATTTTCTAATTAGGAATAATCCCCCTGAGGTGCAGTTTAATTTATATGTTGAAACTCGTCAGATAGCACTCACTGACTTTTGTGATATATGCTTGATCCCTTCTAATGGGGAAATAAGAGAGCCCAGACCTGCAGAGTTTGAGGACTTTTATCGTACTCTAACGGTGGGAGATGAGAGAGGTGTATCAGTGTTACCGCCACCAGCTTGTAGTTTCCTTCTATGCACTATTTTGCTTTATTTATCGTGAAGTGCTTAATTGCTAGAGAGAAGGTCGGTGCACTTCGTGCCCCCGACTTTGCTATTCTATGTCGTGCACTATACGGCGATAACACCTTTAGCCTAGGGGCTATCGTTGCACGTCGCCTGCACCTTATCAGAACTAAGGGCAACATTCATGGCGGTATTTATGCTACTCGCCTAGCGAGTCACTTTAACGTTCAGATATGACTACATGATTATCCTCTACCTAAGGTTTATCTAGATCACCAGGCAATGGTGGCTCACCAGTTTACTGATAATGATGACTCTATTAATAATATTCCTTAAAACTTGGTGTTCAGTGTGGATTCTTGTGATATTATTTTGTTGCCTACACCTTCTTTGTTTGATTCTATTGACAGGGGCAGATACAGGATCATGCCAGATGACAACATTGCCTACCGGAATGCCCAGGCAGTGGCAGAAGAGGAGCCCCAGGAGTGGGATGCTCAGGTACCTCCGCCACAACACTTCGACATGGGACCAGAGGGCTACTACGGATGGTGTTTCCAAGCTAGGCCAAAACCCTAGGCTTGGGGGAGTACGTATTTCCACCGACATTACATTCATGTTCACTAATTTCATTCCAGTTGTCGATGTTCGCACTTTTTCATTGTATTATCCATGCTAGATTTATTTTCTTGCTTTCTTCTTGTGTGTTTTAAAAACTTTGAGAAAACCCAAAAATATTTCCTAATTCTTTTCGGTTTTTCTTTCTAGTTTAATTAGTTGTATTATTAAAAGAAAACCCAAAAAGATTTCTCGATTCTTCTTTTGCTTGTCGGGAGCTCTCACGTGTAAATAGTTTTTCTCATTTTTGTTTTTCTTTTCATAATTTGCTTTCTTCAAGAAAAACTAAAAACTCCAAAAATATTTTAGTGTGTTTCTCTGAATTTCTTTTCTATTTATTGAGTCATAACAAGGAGAAGACCAAGATGAAAATGTTGAGTGGCTCTCATATGCATTATTGTTGATTTAACAAATTGCTCAAATTGCTTTGTCTTCTCTTTTTGAATAAAATGTTTGCAGATTCCAGCTTAGACCACGGCACTCTTGCACTATTATTATTTTCATAACGTTCGGTCGTGCAAATGAAAGGCAATAATGATGATATTTGATGAACTAGTTGTGGCAGAGAGAAGGGGGTATGAACTCAACTTGTTCTGTTTTTCTAAATATGTTTAACCTAGTATCCATGATTCAGCATATTATGATCAAACATGTTTGCAATGACAATTAGAGATTATAGTTTCTCATGCCATGCTTAAGTGGCTAGGAGTGGATAACGAATTTTTTTGGATGTCAACATTGCATTAAAATGATTGTGATGTATTATGATGACATGGTATCCTCCACTGAATGTTTCAAGTGGCTTGACTTGACACATGTTCATGCATGTAGTTGAATCAAAACCAACACAACCTCTATGATATTTATATTCATGGTGTTCATATCCTACTCATGCTAGTATCCAATGTCCATTATGCATAATGCATGTTCACGACCATTTTCGCACTCTAGCTGGCTCCTTCTCAGCCTACTTGCTAGCCTTCGCCTATATTAAGTGGGAATACTCCTTGTGCAACAAAACCCTGATAACCCATGATGGCTCGCGTCCGCGTCGGTATTTTCCCCGAAGAGGAAGGGATGATGTAGCATAGTTACAGTAAATATTTCCCTCAGTGATGAAACCAAGGTTATCGAACCGGTAGGAGAACCAAGCAACACTATGTAAATGGTACCTGCACACAAAGAACAAATACATGCAACCCGACGCGTAAGACGGGTTGTCAATCCCTCCTGGGTAAAAGATAGATTGGATAAATAGATCTCTCGGAAACACGAAATAAAATAAATAACAAAAAATGCAGCAAGGTATTTTTGGGTTTTTGAAATAACAGATCTGAAAATAAAAGTGGCAAATATGATTTAAAAAAAGACCCCGGGGCCATAGATTTCACTAGTGGCTCCTCTCGAGAAAAATAGCATACGACGGGTAAACAAATTACTGTTGGGCAATTGATAGAACTTCAAATAATTATGACGATATCCAGGCAATGATCATTATATAGGCATCACATCCAAGATTGGTAGACCGACTCCTGCCTGCATCTACTACTAGTACTCCACACATTGACTGCTATCCAGCATGCATCTAGTGTATTAAGTTGATGGAAAAATGGAGTAATGCAATAAGAATGATGACATGATGTAGAAAAGATATATTCATGTAGAAATAGACCACATCTTGTTATCCTTAATAGCAACGATCAATACGTGTCTTGTTGCCCCTTCTGTCACTGGGAAAGAACACCGCACGACCGAACCCATCACAAAGCACCTCTTCCCATGGCAAGAAAAATCAATCTAGTTGGCCTATTTAAACCAAAGATTCGAAGAAGAAATACGAGGCTATAAGTAATCATGCATATAAGAGATCAAAACTCAAATAACTTCCATGGATAAAATAGATCTGATCACAAACTCAAAGTACATCAGATCCCAACAAACACACCGCAAAAAAGTGTTACATCAAATAGATCTCCAAGAGACAATTGTATTAAGAATCAAAAGAGAGAGAGGAAGACATCTAGCTACTGCCTACGGACCCGTAGGTCTACAATGAATTACTCACGCATCATCGGAGAGGCACCAATGAGGATGATGAACCCCTCCGTGATGGTGTCTGGATTGGATCTGGTGGTTCTGGAACTTGTTGCGGCTGGAATTGTGTTTCGTCGACTCCCCTAGGGTTTTTGGATTTTTGGGGTATTTATAGAGCAAAGATGTGGTGCGGGAGGCGGCCGAGGTGGGAACAACTCACCAGGGTGCGCCTGGCCCCCCAGGCGCGCCCAGGTGGGTTGTGCTCCCCTCGAAGCCCCCCTCTGGTACTTCTTTGGCCCAACAGGTGTCTTCTGGTCTAGAAAAATTCTCCAAAAAGGTTTGCTGCGTTTGGACTCCGTTTTTTATTGATTTTCTGTGAAGTAAAAACAAGGAGAAACAACAACTGGCACTAGGCACTATGTCAATAGGTTAGTCCCAAAAAATGATATAAAGTTGCTATAAAATGATTGTAAAACATCCAAGAATGATAATATAACAGCATGGAACAAGCAAAATTATAGATACGTTGGAGACATATCAATTACAGCGGGGAGAAGGGGTGTTACACCGCTTCATAGAGGGGGAGAAAGTTGGTGTTGACTGTAGCAAGATTGTTGATGTAGATCGCTCATAATCCCCAAGTGCAAGGAATCATCATAGCAATTTCCAAAGGTGGAAGTGATAATTATGGTGTGTCGAACCACAAGGAGCTAAAGGTAAGATCAATATTCTCTCAAGTCCTATCTTCCACTAATACGATTCTACGTACACCGAATTTTTGCTTCCATCTAGAAACGAGAAATAAAACTACGTTGTTGGTTTGAAGAGGATAACTTTGCATGATATCGGAGAGCTAAAATATAAAAATAGGTGGTGTTAAAATAAATTTAGAATATATTATAATATGTTACAAATAGTGAGTGTGCAATAATGATTGGTCGATGTGCGGAATTGTCCTAGGCAATTGTTAACAAGATCGGTAATCATTATTGCAATTTCATATGAGGGAGAGGCATAAGCTAGCATACTTTCTCTACACTGATCATATGCACCTATGATTGGAACTCTAGCAAGCATCTGCAACTACTAAAGATCATTAAGGTAAAACCCAACCATAGCATTAAAGTATCAAGTCCCCTTTATCCCATACGCAACAACCCCCTTACTCGGGTTTAAGCTTCTGTTACTTTAGTAACCCACTATAAGCAAATCATGAACGTATTGCAACACCCTACAGCGGGAATCCTTCATGTGTGCGCGGCACGGAAGGAACCATAGGACAACACCAAAATAAAACATACAACTCAAACCAATCTAGATCATCAATCAACCCAAAAGAAAAAAGAAATCTACTCAAAACATCATAGGATGGCAACACATCATTGGATCATAATATGTGGCATAAAGCACAATGTTCAAGTAGGGGATTACAGCGGGATGCGGGAGAGTGGACGGCCGAAAAGAGATGAGGAAGGTGATGAAGATGGTGATGTTGATGAAGACACTACAAAAAAAATACACTTCCGTGATGATACGTGTTTGTCACAGTAGGTCATGTTTTCTGTCATGCATGTACATCCATGACAATTTTATGACAGAATCAAGATAATCATACCTGCTGTCGTAGAAGTGTTCCATGACATTACCAAAATTATCATCACGGAAGTGTCACTTCCATGACGAAAAATCACGCGTCACAGAAGTGCTTTCATAGAGGGTGACCGACACGTGGCATCCACCGTAACGGAACGCCGTTAAGCTATCGGGTTCGGTTTTGGATCCGATAACCCGTTAACAACCCAGACCAATGGCGATTTTCCACGTGTAAAATCATCATTGGCTGGAGGAAACACGTGTCAGCTCCCCGTTGGCACAGGTGTCACTCATCCAATGGGCGAGATGCGCTTATAAAATGTTGACACGTGGACCGGCCCAAAAGTGGCCCATAAAGTTTAAATGGGCCGACCCAACTAAAGGCCCACAAGATTTTGCGGTCCATAATGGGCCAGCCCAAAAAAGGCCCACGAGATTTTGCGGCCATAATGGGTCGGCCCAGCTAAAGGCCCACAAGATTTTGCGGGCCATAATGGGCCGGCCCAGCTAAAGGCCCATGAGATTTTGCGGACCATAATGGGCCGGCCCAGCTAAAGGCCCACAAGATTTTGTAGATCATAATGGGCCGGCCCAGCTAAAGGCCCACGAGATTTTGCCGACCATAATGGGCCGGCCCAGCTGAAGGCCCAAAAGATTTTGATGACACTAGTAGGCCGGCCCATTAACAGGCTGCCATGTTTTGGGCCAAATGCCGGCCCATATTTGATCCGGTCCATTAACAGTCTGCCACGTTCCGGGCCTAATAAAGGCCCATATGAGATCCGGCCCGTTAAAAGCCTACCATGTTCTGGGCCAAATTACGACCCAGATCAGGTCCAGCCCTTTGAGAGGCTTTGGGCTAAATTATGGCCCATATCAGATTCGGCCCGTCAACAAGACGCTATGCTTTTGGGCCCACTTGATAAAGGCCCATTTAGTAATTCAGCCTGATATTAGTTACGACCTGTTAAAGGCCCGTTTAACATTTCGGCCCTATATATATTTCGGCCTGTTAAAAGCCTGTCATATAGGTGGGCCTAACTACGATCCCGTTTGCATCCGGCCTGCTCACAGACAATTTTGGCCTGTTATAAGCCCATGATTTGATTGGCACAATCATGGGCCAGGGTCTATTTCGGCCTGCTGCCGGCCCGTGAGTTGTTCGGCACTTTCCAGGCCCAACCTACTTTTCAGCCTCCTAAAAGCCCATTGAGTTTTCTTGGGAAAATAGGGCCGGCGGTTTACTCGGCCTATTAAAGGCCCGAATTTACTAGTGGGCCATATTACATTTAGGCATGTTAACGAACCAATATGACGGGGCCCATGATGCGGATCAGACATAGTGATTTGCATGAAGGCCCGATTGTGTACCGTAATTTTACAGTTTGGCCGGTTTACTGCGAAGACATGATATATATACAGTAAAATACTACAGCATCGTGAATAAGAAAAAAATCTAGACTATACAATAAAGAAATTACGGCATATTACATCCACTGGCATCAAAGTTCGCCACTATTAAATATAGCACAAGTAGGCAGCAGATTACATACACTCGGCATCAAAGATCGCCACCAGTGCAATTAAACATGCCGACAAAATAATAGACAAAGCCGACAGCACATCAATAGAGTTCAAGAAAGGTTAGCCCTGCTCGGGAGCTGCAGCGCAAGCAACTGAGCAAGCTGATGAGACTGCACTTGTTTGACACTTATATCCTCCTCACTCTGAAAGATAAACAAGCAGACAGATGACAGGTTTTGCACATATAAGTATCAGTGCTGACAATTCATCACATTTCTTACTGGCGAATAAAGTGTCACAGTTTAAAATAGCATTAACACAATATGGTATTGTTCAGGTCAAGACATGGCAGTAAATGACATTGTGAAGGAGTTGGGAGCTTCACGACACCACTGGATTACAGATCAAGAACTCATAAGTATCAATGGTTAGTGTGCTGTCAATTTATCCCATTTCAGATTGGCAAAATAAGATCACTTGCTCTGTATAGTTTAATTTACATGGTATGAAGAAGGGACTTGGTTGTACAACTGAAAACTTAAATTGAGAAGGACAAACTTTTGTTTATGAAGTACATAATAAACTTTAAACATGCAATTTGATGCAAACACCAAAAATAACAGTTGTTGCAGTCATGCCTAACCAAATATACACAACAAAGTTTGAAGGCTTGAGAAGGACAAACTTACATTATTGGTGAAGGCAGGCTCTATAAATCCCTTGTCCATGATGATGGGGGGCAATTCAAGAAGTTTACCACAGAATCTTCTTCATAAGCATTGCCTTTATTCTACATTTTGTTAAGAGTAAATATAGATGTGACAATATAATAAAAAATGGACAATATTTAAGATAAGATGAAGAGTGATGCTACATAACCAAGTAGCTATAAATGTAAGTACAGCGATACAGGCAAAAGGTACAGCCAAGAGCAATGCAGAGCTAAACTTCTTCAGTACCATCAATGTTAACCAACCTTATGGTAAGAGTAAATATAGATCTTATGTGCAGAAAATGGAGGGCAAAGGAAAATAAGCTGCAGAGTGATGGTATATGAACAACTACCTGTCAATATAAGTACACCGATAAAGGACAGCAGGTACTTACAAGAACAATGCAGAGCTGAAAAATTTCATTTGCATTGGATATATTCTACACTAATGTAACCATTCATACAGATCAGATAATTTGGAGCGAACAATTGATAAGCAAGCTATCATGCATACTGCTGTCACATAATGAACCAGGTATGTATGCAAGTATAGTGATACAGGACAACAGGTACTAACAAGAGCAAAGCAGCGGGCATCATATTTGTGATATCCTGTCGTTCTTTCCAAACCGGAATTCCTTTTCGAGCAGATTTCCAGCAAAAAAGATCCGTAAGGCACATGCGGAAAAGTAGAAGTTCAAATTGTCATGCGATATCATAGACAGTACCTCATCCTCGGAATGAGACCAGTGCATAACAAGGTTTTTCCATTCAATGTCTTCTAAATTTAGCACAGGAGACTTCACCAGAAATTCGTTTATAGACTTGCCATCAAAGTGTGATTTCCTCAGGTAACACCGATACTGCTGCAATGCTTCCTTGAAAAGCGCAAGCAAGCTTTGCTCGTCATGACTATCCAGATTGACCCTCGCCTACTTACAACAATGTAATGTAAATCATTGATGTGTTCAATCAGCAGAAAACAGGAAAATAATCACCATGAATAATAGCACTTACACGTAAGTGGGACAGGAAGATGTGAAAATGGTGTTTGTCTTCACTATAATCCTCCCATCATGGGAATATATGCACGTAGTCCCTAACAACATTGAAAGCATTGTCTTTTAAACTTGGGATAACTGGAATGGGGTTCCAATCTGCAGGATTTGGCCGTCTCTGCAGTTGGGATAGGTCTTCGGCCGGTGGACTTGCTGTACTTTTTTCTGGAGTGGGATTTTCCTGTGGTACGGCTGGTGCTATGGCAACTGAAATCGGCATACCTTTTGCTGGAGTGCAGGTCCTGTGTGGTGGGGCTAGTGGTTTGGCCAGTGAAGTATGGGTACACTTTGCTGGAGTCGGTCCTACGTTTTGTGTCACTGGTTGTACAACCAATATAAGTGGGGTGTTGTCTGATTTCTCCGGCACAACCATGTTTTTCAAGGACTTTGCTGGTGCTCCTTCAGGTTCGGCAATCACCCTCTTCCTTTTTGATGACTGATGCACAAGAACAACATTTGAGTGGATAAGCATGGTATGATGGCAGATGGAATATGTATTGATAATGGATGGGCATGGCATCTCGACATATATGATGAGTAAACTAAGCAGATGGCGGTGCAACAAAGTAGAAGAAATGCAAGACAACATATGCAAGATACGCGCAATCAATAAAACTTTGCCAAATTAGAACAGGCACCTTGATGGCTGAACAGGACAGGCCATTTGCCTTTGACTCCTCGAGGTTAGAATAGTCATTAGGATCATATTCTGAACAAGAATCAACAGGTGGGGAGCGTATGAGTTTCATTGCATCCAGAATGGCACTCAATGCCTTGGTGCCAATTTTGTAAGTCATTGCAGTGTTTAGCTTCAAGAGTGGACTGCTGCTAGTGCGACACAAAGCAGCTACATAGATCATAGTGTAGATATAACGGGAAAACCATAAGCATCAGAGTAAAATCAGCAAAGTGGAACTTGCTGGAATATATGTGCTAGTATTGCCGGTATGGCTAGAAAGGCTTCGGATACCAGCTCTCTTCAACTGAAGGTGCGGTACTGTTAATATCAGTGTAACTCTCAAAGGAGACACATCTCCCTGCATTTCCTTGCTATTCTTGTAGGATTCAAGTGGGCAGGCCACTGCAAATCCTATTCCCATGTTTACAAAATCCTACGAATCAAAGAGGCCCGAAGAGTTCAAAATGTCCATCACAACCGACCGTATAGACCTCTACACTGCAAATGTCCCTGCTCATCTTCACTACAAGGAACATACTGTACTACTATCATACTCCGTCCGTTCCAAAATATATGTCTTGGTAGAGATTTCCACTATGGATCACATACAGATGTATCCAGATACATTTTAGAGTGTAGATTCACTCATTTTGTTCCATATGTAGTCCATGGTGGAATCTATACAAAGACTTGTATTTAGGAATGGAGAGAGTACTTATTAAAGGAGAACGGAAGAGGAACATGCTAAAGAAGAGCAAGCAGATTTTGGATAATAAAATGTTCGTTGCGCAGTGCCCACACATGATGAGCCAGAGTGCATTAAGAAAGCAACTCCCTGTTGTCTCTCTATATGTGGTGCACGTGCTTTTCGAAAGTAAAGTAGGAACATTAGCTGACCAATTAAATGTTATCTATTTTAGTAATATCAGCATCATATCAGATTCGTACTTGAGCAACAAGTTTGGAATTATGAGTGGCACGTTGTTTAGCTTGATGGATTTAGGAGCAGTGCTAAGCAGGTACGATGATGGTACTGAATATAAAGGCATGTCTGCATGCAAGTTGCGTGACTTTTGTCATTTGGGTCAGTCGACCATTTCAGGCGGTTGGATGAAGATCCGACGTCTCCTAACCCTTCTTCTTCCTCGTCTCTGATTCTTCCCATACAGAACACCGCACGGGCCGCTGGCCGGACCACCGGCCCCCGCCGCCTGTGTTCCTCCGCCACCCCCACCCCACACCCCCACCCCCGCCCCCACCCCCGTCGAGTTTTCTTTGTTGGGCGAGGCCCCACCACCGCCCCCACAACCACCGTCCCCACCCGAGCCCCTTCGTTCGCACCGGTGAGCTCTGAAAAATCGACTGACCCAATTTTGAAATTTAGTCTACTGTGATTTAACTAGTGTGGAATATAAAAGGGGAAAACCATAAGCATTGGGAGTATAGTGTTGAGGGTGCCATGGCGGATCTGAAGGTGCAAACCGGACAAAGGCAACTTCGCAACCAATGTTTGCTTTCAACTAGCAAGTAAGTGATGGACAAGAAATCAGAGTAAAGCAGTGGCGATCTATTTTCTTGCTGTGATAAATAAGTTGAGCAGATACGAAAGAGTACCGCCTCTGGTGCGGTGCCGTGTATGCATCTGCTGAGAATTTGACGGTGCTACGGTAGCGATGGATGTCGGCGGCGTGGAAGCAGATCTAGGAGGGTAGACGGTGGCGGCGGGGCACGGTGGACGAGACGGTTGTACGAGCGGCGCCGGCAAGGTGGACGACGGCGGGCATGAAGCGAGAGGACGGGATGCAAGGATCCCGGTCCGAAGCCATGTGTAACGCCCATGATGCGGCTATATCTCCCACGTGTCGAGGCACGACTTAGAGGCATAACCGCATTGTGGTTTTGTCGCAAGAAGGGTCATCTTCACACAATCCCATGTAATGAACAAGAATGGGATAACGAGAGTTGGCTTACAATCGCCACTTCACACAATACATAAATATAATTCATACATCAACCAAAATCCACACATAGACCGACTACGGTCAAAATCCAAATGAAAATAAGATAACCCCAAATGCTAGATCCCCGATCGTCCCAACTGGGCTCCACTACTGATCATCAGGAAAAGAAACATAGTAACGGCCACGTTCCTCGTCGAACTCCCACTTGAGCTCGGTTGCGTCATCTGCACTGGCATCGTCAGCACCTGCAACTGTTTTGGTAGAATCTGTGAGTCACGAGGACTCAGCAATCTCACACCCGCGGGATCAAGACTATTTAAGCTTATAGGAAAGGATGGTGTAATGAGGTGGAGCTGCAGCAGGCACTAAGCATATATGGTGGCTAACATACGCAAGTGAGAGCGAGAAGAGAAGCAACGCAACGGTCGCGAAGCTAGAAATGATCAAGAAGTGATCCTGAAACTACTTATGTTCATGCATAACTCAAACCGTGTTCACTTCCCGGACTCCGCCGAGAAGAGACCATCACAGCTACACACACGGTTGATGTATTTTAATTAAGTCACGTGACAAGTTCTCTACAACCGGACATTAACAAATTCCCATCTGCCTCATAACCGCGGGCACGGCTTTCGAAAGATAATACCCTGCAGGGGTGTCCCAACTTAGCCCATCATAAGCTCTCACGGTCAACGAAGGATAAACCTTCTCCCAGGAAGACCCGATCAGTCTCGGAATCCCGGTTTACAAGACATTTCGACAATGGTAAAACAAGACCAGCAAAGCCGCCCGAATGTGCCGACAAATCCCGATAGGAGCTGCACATATCTCGTTCTCAGGGCACACCGGATGAGCAGTCCGTACAACTAAAACCAGGCCTCAAGTTTCCCCGAGGTGGTGCTGCAAAGGGCTCTAGTTTGGACCAGCACTCAGAGGAACACTGGCCCGGGGGTTTAAATAAAGATGACCCTCGGGCTCGCGAAAACCCAAGGGAAAAGGCTTAGGTGGCAAATGGTAAAACCAAGGTTGGGCCTTGCTGGAGGAGTTTTATTCAAGGCGAACTGTCAAGGGGGTCCCATAAATCACCCGACCGTGTAAGGAACGCAAACTCAAGGAACATAATACCGGTATGACGGAAACTAAGGCGGCGAGAGTGGAACAAAACACAAGACATAAGGCCGAGCCTTCCACCCTTTACCAAATATATAGATGCATTAATTAAATAAGAGATATTGTGATATCCCAAAAATATCCATGTTCCAACATGGAACCAACTTCAACTTCACCTGCAACTATCAACGCTATAAGAAGGGCTGAGCAAAAGCGGTAACTTAGCCAAACAACGGTTTGCTAGGAAAGGATGGTTAGAGGCTTGACATGGCAAATATGGGAGGCATGATATAGCAAGTGGTAGGTAGCGCAGCATGGCAATAGAACGAACAACTAGCAAAGCAAAGGTAGAAGTGATTTCGAGGGTATGGTCATCTTGCCTGCAAGGTTCTCAGAGTTGTCGAAAGCTTGATCCTCGTAAGCGTACTCGACAGGTTCCTCGTAAGCGAACTCGTCTCCCGGCTCTACCCAAAATAAGAACACAAGCAACGGAACCACAATCAATCACGAGAAATGCACAAGCAACATGATGTAAAACATGAATGATATGCAAGATATGATATGCGATGCATATGCGTGCTCCGGAAGAAAAATGATGAACAAGGCAGTAATTTGGCAAACCAAGCATGCCACTGGAGATATGAGATGATTTCGGTTGAAATCGATATAAAGATCACCGGAAACGGATGCACGGTTTGCAAATGGCAAGCAAAACAAGAATGACACGAATCTGCGATTAACAGCATGATAGCACTTAGAATACATCAAGAAACTATGCTACAGCACTCCAACATAGCAACAAAGCATATGGCAGTAATCTAAAGAAGATGCTTGACAAAAGATGAACACTGAGTTACGGCTAGATCACAGAATAACAGGTTCAAACAAGCATGGCACAAGTGCAAAAGATATCAGGTTCACAGACTTCGTGAAATTACTGGATAAGGCTGAAACAGCATCAGATAGAAATGTTCCGAGCAAGAAATCAACATGCTACAAGAACTTAACATAGCAAAACAAGGCATGGCATGAATCTAATAAATGCATAGAACAAAAGTCCCTTACTGACCATGACCCAAAAAGGATCAGAAGATATGATGGCACCCATGTAAACATAGCAAGTTTCGTTAACAGGTTTCAGACTTGGCAGAAAACAGGGCATGGCAGACACAGTATTATGAAGGCATCTTGGTGAGCTTGATTCACTCACCACAAAGCAATGCATGACAAAACAAGCATACCTACAGCAAGATGGCATGTTTATGAAGCTATCCATGGCAAGAGAAAATACAAAGCATGTATGAAACAACTACAACAACCTTGGCAAAATTGAATAACATGTAAACAATCTGCCAGAAATATTTTATAGCAAAAGTAGAGCAAGATTCAGTCATGCTAGGGCACTCCATAATTTCAAACAGGCACATAGATGGATAGAACACAACTATATCTACAAAACATCCTTACTGGACATTACCAAAAGGAGCATAGATCTCTCTGTAGCCACAATGATACATAGCAACAAAATAACAGCAGTCACAGACTTGGTAAATTTACCAAGTCCCTGAAATCAGAAACATCACGAAGCCTAGTTTGCATGCTGGTGCTAGTCACCACAGAGATCACAAAAATGCATGGCATACACCTCTGTAAAGATGACATGGCATACATCAAAACACATGTAGAGCTCCTACTCATAAGATGCACAGATCAAATGCAACAAAAATAACAAATCCTCATGTTCTGATAAGTAACAGCAGTTAACAGCATATAGCACTTGCACCAGAGATTTTGGCATCAAGATGGACTCAAATGAAAATGACACAATATAACAAAATGAAGATCATCTCGAGACGAACATTTCGATATATTACACGCACGTAACGGAGCTATATGCAGAGAGTTATGATGCAATGAACAGAGGCATATTATGTAAGAAATCTCGAGACTTAGAGAAATTTCGGGGGAGGAGAAGAAAAGTCAACGTATCTTGCAGATCGGATCGGGCCCTGTGGGAGTTCGCCGGGGCGGCTCGCCGGAGCAGAGGCGACGCGCGGCGGCCAGAGAGCGAGACGGCGGAGGGCGCGGCGTCGGCGAACGGCGGAGGAT